>NW_022204044.1:0-76928 GCF_007655135.1 Punica granatum | reverse complement strand
AACAATTAGACATTTACTTCATTCTTCTTCTTTTTTCCCTTTTATTTTGGGACAATTCTTTAGGTTCAGTAGCTGAAATATTCAGTCGAATCGATCTTGTACGAAACTTTATTTTATTTATACAAAACGCTATTCTCCATGTACAAAATATTATTTTTCAAGTACGAAAACATTTCGTACGAAACATCAGTCAATTTGATTATTTTGTACGAAACGTTATTCTTCTGTATATAACGTTTTTCTCCAAGTACGAAAACATTACGTATGAGACACAGTGACTGAATATTCAACTATTGGACTAAAAAATTTTCCTTTATTTTTTAAATGAAAGTCTACGAATTGGACACACTCTTGATCATTTTCCCTGAAATTCCCCATTTTATAGCGATTATGTAAATGTTAATTATTAAAATTCGATTTGAATGGTGGAAAAGTAGGACTTTCCTTTTTTTTTTGGGTGAACCTGAATACTTTCCATCTTTTTAGTTAACTTTTATTTCTCTCTCTTTTTTTTTTGAGTGAACAACTTTTGTTTCTCTTTATAATCAGGTCCCTCGGTCTCCATCACAATCGAAAAGAAAATTCATAACTATATATATGGTAAGTTTAACAGCTCGATTATATAAATAAAGTCGTCAATGAATAAACGTTTGTAATCATTCAATAATACAGACATTGCATGTACTTGGATTTATCGGGGGATATGCAATATAATTAAATCATGAAAAATGTATTATCTCCTTAGAATATGGTTGAGACTAATCCCGATTTGGTATTGGATTGATTATGATCATAAGGTGCTTCTAGTGGTTTTTAGACCTTTTTATTGCAAATAAATCTTGCTCACTGAGAGTTCAAATTATTATTGACTCACATCCCCTGGTTGAGATGGGGACTAGTCTTAACCCTCTGGGAAAACATTAGCACAGCTCTGGATTATAATTATTAGTTTTTATTTTTTGTTTTAGATGGTTGTGCCCTAATGTGGAAACAAGAACAAAAGAAGAAAGGCCGAGGTAATAATAACAATAGTTGATCTCGTTACATGGTCAATGAAATTCATATGCTTGAAAGGAGAAAAATTTAAATGATGTTACATCATATTGACATGGTTAAAAAGAATAAATAAGAATTTTTTAATGAATAATTTATATTGTAATTATCCGAGAATAATTAGCACTAATTTCTCAATTTTATGTAATTTAATTGGTGCTTTCTCATGTCACGTGACTATGAAAGATTACACAAAAACTTGTTTGAAAGGGAAAAACTTGGTTGATGCTCCAGTCCAACAAGCTAATGGAATGAATGAGACATATACAAATCTAATTGTTTATCCAGCTGGTTTTACCAAATTAATTATTCGATACTATGTAAAAGATTATCCGGTCAAAAGAAATTAGAAACTCTTTTTTCAAGTTTGTGAACTTTGCATGAATTTCACCATTATTTTGTGAAGTGTGAGGGGCTCGGCTTGTTTTGTCCACTCAGCATGGACCGCATCTTTCACACTCCTCCCCATCTCCATCATTGTTGAGTTGTTAGCAAATTGACCGTTATCGTCCTTTTCCCCCGTTTTCGCGAGAAAACACAGGGAAGCAGACTCTATGGCGTCTTTATGAATGTGCTCGACTATGTAGTGGTAGAGAGGGACACATATGTACGATCGTGCATCACCTTAATTTTCAATTAATTGATCACCGCGTAATTTTTATTTCTTTTATAAAATAAATAATTAATACATATAACTTACAAATGAATATAGACAACAATATATAGAAAAAGACAGCCGCTTAAGTAAAACTACAATCACAATAAACAAATGTGTATTCTAGACATATAAAACGAATAATATACTTACAAAGAGATCGTAATATTGTAGTATGCATAAGTGCTTAGGAAAAAACATAGCGAATAGAAGATGATGGATAAAATGAATTTTGTTGGTCATTTATAGAGAATTTAGCATATTAAACTTAAAATGTATCACGTATTTCGATGAGTTCTTTCCGATTATCGATGAAACTTTTATTTTTCAAAAACAATTTATTATATATTATTACATGCAAATAATATAGATAAATTTTTAACATTCGTTGAATATAACACTAATAAGATAGAGTATAAGTTCATTTAACTAAAAATGAAAGGTCAATTTACGTGGAGCTGATGGTTATCAAAATGGAGTGGTTCGAGCAATCGAAGACATCTTACCAAGAGCTGAGGGTTCTCAAATAAAGCTGCCATGATTCTGCTCTTCCACTTTGATATATTATATACATATTTACCTTAATCTGATTTATAAGCTTTATTCTGGGTTGTACAACAAAAAGTCGTCGTAAAATACAAATTTATGTTGGGTGTGTGTTGCATTAAGCCGCGATATTGAAGACCCAGTAAACGGGGAAGAAATTAGGAGAAATATTATTTCCTATATTTCGGAATTTCATGTAACCTCAAATATATTCAAAGGGGAAAAATATCATTGGAGAGATATTGTAATATCTTTAGGATATGATGTTATAAATAGGATCTTGTACGACTTGTAAAATAAGTCTCAGTTGCTGTGAAACCCCGGCCCCTCAGGGGGTCGGTTGAGAGAGTCTTATATCACAGGAATAGTGATGGTGGATCTTTCTAAAGTTTTCTTGAGGAAATTTGTCTGTAACTCTAGGGGTATTAGAATGAGAAAATTGAAGAGAATTGAGAGATCGAGTTAGACTCTTCTCGGTGTGGGTTTTGTAATGGGGGCTGGGATGAAAGATATTTCTGAGAGCCGTAATATCTGGTTCATTATTTGGTGGATTCTCCTACTCTGCTCTTCTCTCTTCTCGGTCTAAATTCCTCGAATTTGGCATCTTCCACAACAAATTGGTATCAAAGCTAGGAGTCGAGCGTGATCCTGAAGATGTCAGTTATGAGATTCAAGGTTGAGAAGGTCAATGGATCGAGCGACAACGAATGATGGCAGATCGAGTTGAAGGGAGTACTAGGAGGAGAAGCCTTTACAGCCTTAACCCAGTTGCGGCGAGGCGAAAAAGGTGGTGCTTGTAAAAGCTCCAGATACTTAGCTTGGCATAGAGGATATCCATATGGGAAGATTTGAATGGAGGCCGAATCCCTATGGAATTGTGTATCTGCAAAAGACAGGCAGAGGGAGCAATTGAGATCGCAGAGACATTTTGGATTTGTGGAGTTAGTGGTCTCATGTACTGTTGAAGTTGGGAATTCGACTTTGAAGAAAAGGTTCAGCTTTGGAGGGTGCGCCACATGAAAGCTGAGGAAGCACGGCACCTTGAAGAAATCCAAGGGTGGTTTGGACTGGAGCAGAGCGATTGCGCTGGATGATGTGGATCCTGGTGAGGCGGCTGTGACAGAGTAGGTATGCGAAGTTGACTGTCACGGTAGTTGGATGAATGCAACCCAAAGTAGAGAATTGTTGGGTGTGTCTTGCATTAAGTCGCGATATCGAAGACCCAGTAAACGAGGAAGAAGAAATTATGAGAAATATTGTTTCTTCTTTTCAGGATATCTTGTAACCTTAGAATATATTCAAAGGGGAAAATATCCTTGGAGAGATATTGTAATATCTTTAGGATATGATGTCATAAATAGGGTGTAGATAGCTCACCGTTCCGCAATGTCGTTGCCAGACGCTGAATCACGTTTATATGTTCTTGGTACTTATAACGAGAGCTATCATAGGTTTGTGTTGGGTTTATGTGTGTCTCGCCGTTTCTTTCTATGCAACTAGCTGGGATTCTGACGGTGGGGGCCTCAGACCTTTTGCATTAGCTTATCGAAAGATACATGAAATATATCTTATCAATTTCTCGACCTTTTCTAAGACAATTTCCCAATCCAAACTCCTACTCTCTCTTGAGATTCACCTAATCAGTTTGTTTAGTAAAACACAAGAACGGCCGAATTTTATGGATATAACAGGATTTGAATTATGTAGCTGTCGACATGGACTGTGAAAGATGGAATAATTACGTGAAGATATACTGTTTATATGTTAGTATTAATTGTCATACATCTACATATTTTATAACTATGTTGATGACACGAGCTATGTATAACAATGATTTAGGATCCAATTTAGTCTTGACTAATTAGACAAATTTTCAATAAATGGATATAGCAAGCATTCTCAAATCTAATGGTGTAGATTGTAAAAATGGCTATACCGTGTTCGTCTGTCAAGACGCATGATGTGTGATTACGATTAGAGCGAGGACCAGTCTCTTCTTTCCACTTCCTTTCATTCATCAATGAAGGAGGAGATTCATCGTGTGTTTATATATCATCTAATAAGCATTTTCCTATTGACTAAGGATAAGCGAACGAACAGTCTAGGTTATGTTTGGTTTTATAATTGAATTGAGTTGAGTTTTGATTTTAATTGATTTGAAATGATTGTGTTGTTGAATTATGAGAAAAAATATGAAAAAATAATGAATAGTTGAAATAAAATAATGATTATGTTGTTGAATTATGAAAAAATAATGAATAGTTGAGAGAAAATAATAATTATGTTGTTGAATTGAGGAAAAAGTAATAAATAGTTGAGAGAATTTACTATTAAAAGTTGAATTGAATTGTTAAAAGAATTGAAAAAAATAAAAAGTAATAATTCTGTTATTAAATTAAAAATAAGTGAAGTTAATTGGAGAATAGTTAAAAATATTTTAAAAACCAAACGGGCGAGTTTCGAGTTAATTAGCAGCCTCATCCCAGATACAATGGGGACTAACTCACAATGGCAAACAAGTAAAAGAATTACGGCTTCATTTGAATAATAAACTAATTACGATGTACTGTAAAGGCACAAGTGGGTATTACTCTCTCTTTGGGCGTTTTTGGTTCGTTCACGTTGGCCTTGTAGTGGCACATTATTTTATATGCATTTTTTTTATAATTCATTATTTTATATGCATCAATAATAACATCCGACTCATGTGGCCTGGTTTAGGGCCAGAGAATTTCATGATTCCCTTTCCATTTAGAGTAACTTGTGCAATTGTCCTCGCAGGTGTTGCTGTTGTGTTGGATCCTCTCCCACTCTATTTATTTAACGATAAATTTCGACCACACCCTCTATTTATAAAATAATCAGTGACACATCCTTCTTTTAAAATTAGTCACGCACAATCTCTTATTTTGTTGATTTCTATTTTTTTTCTTAAATCTAATCATATTTGATTCGAATAAAAAATCAAGTAATGCGTTGGTTTGTGCAGTTTCGTGACATGGAATATACGTGACAAAATAAATATTCTCTTGGTGCCATATTAGCTAAATGAGGGGCAACGTGCGGCTAATTTTTGAAAGGAAAAGTATCGCTGGTCATTTTATAAAATATAAGGGTATCGTTGAAATTTACCATTTATTTATTTAAATCCTCTGTCTAGATTTTTTTTTGGGTGAATCTGTCTAGGTCATTTAATAACGTTTTTTTAACACTCGGAGGAAATAATAATTAATATCCTTAGACCATACAAACCATTTCATTTTTTTCCCTTTTTTTTTTGATGGTTTTGATTCCAAAATCAGCCATTGTTATTGGCCTCCTTGTGGGTGCGTGGGTCCCTCTGCAAGGGCCCTACTCCCCATTATTTGTGCTATATATATATATATATATGAAATTTGCTAATTTGGGTGATGGGCATTTAAGGGTTTATGGACTTGCCAAAAAATCGAAACTCAAAAATAAAATATAAAAATTAGAAAACCGCACATGATAAGACACATAAGCACTGGCTATCATGAGTTGGTAATGCACTGTATGTATCATGTCTTGTCTGGAAATTTTTTCAATACATAATTTGTGCTTTTCAGAGACATATATTTGCATATATATATATATATATATATATATATATATATTTATGTGGCCGATTTTGTAGTGGAGCATCCCGTTCGAATGGATTTCATTTTTTATCTCACGATATTCGGAAAGTTGAGCCTCTTGAGTAGTATCATACAAGGTTCCTGTTTGTAAATGTTTTAAATATTTTTATTAAATTGCTCACTAAATAGAAAAAGGTTAAGGCAATCCCATATTTGCTTAAATCTGTACAAAGGTGGTGTCTTATTGGATTTAAATTAAGTGCTAAATTTTTTAATATTCAATGGAATTAGTGCTTAATAAAATAAGAAATCTTTTTGGTGGGGGAAAAGTATAAGTATTAAAAATCTTAAATTGTTTGGTGTTATATTTACTTAATGTCAGATAACTTTTTATGATAAACTTTTGACCTTATTATTCTCTCTCTGTTTTTTTTAATTAAATATATTCCATCCACTATGAAAAAAAGGTTCAACTTAAGTTATTTTTTTTATTGACTAGTATTTCATATAATCTTTTTTAATATTCCTCTAGAAATAAAAAAAATAAAAAAATTTGTAATTAAAAACAACGAATAATCAAATGGATAAACATATCTTACGGTGGTGTCAATGTTCGAGAATAATCCTGTTTCTTCAGTTCAAAACTGGGAGAGAAGATGCGGCCTATATTTACAATTAAAAAATATGGGGGAATTGCAACAAATATATATATATATAAAGGAAAATAATTCCTTATCATTTAGGCGATTTATTTTAAAAAAATAAAGTAGGATTTTAGGTATGTAACGTGATTAAAAAGTGTTCTGCCTAACTTATTCAATAACTTTTATGTTAATTTATCAAATAAACTGTATCAAATTAAGTGCTTAAATTTTAATTTTAAAACTTAATTTGAGAGATCAAACATATGCTAGATCTGTACTTGCAATTATCTCCATGACTACCTGCCCATGCCATGTCCTTCATTGTCCTTGTCTTTGCTTATTTAGAACGGAAGGACCAAAACCAAAAATATTGCTGTTTTAGACAGCAATCAAAGTACCGAGTCCTAAAGACGTCTTCCTTATTGACTTCCCCGTCAAAATTAAAGGACAACATACCATTTCATGAAAAAAAGAAAAAAAAAAAAAGAGTAGCGGATAACAAGCTCCCTCATTAATAGAATTCCAGGCATTCTTCCGAGTTGACTGACGGAACATGTCTACAATTATCGTATGAAAAGTCAAAGGATCCTCATGTTAGGGTTTTGAGGAAAACAACCTTTGAAAAAAAGATAGAAAATTTATTCAGTCCCGATACAAAATCAGTTGAAGGTAACATAATTAACTATAATATAACATAGTTGATTACACTTTACTCTAATCGACTATATTTATTTTGTAGTTGATTCTATTATCCTGCACCTGTTCTGGCCCTGAATCAAATAAGTACTTGTAAACTTTGTGCTCTTGCTTTCTCTTGCAATCAATAGACTAAGCACCTATTCTGCTAGGCTCGATCATCTGTTGATTGGAGATGTTGTAAGAGTTTTCATACTCCATCTATATTGCTTAAGTTTATTTTTTCGGCAAAATAAAATGAAAGAAAATAAAGCTAAATAAAATGAAACATACGTCCCATTGGTGATGATCAAACTCAGAACCTCTTGGTTCTTGACATTTTTCTAAATCACTGCACAAGACCCTTTCTTGATATTGCTTAATTTTATTTATTACGTTCGAAATTCGGCCACATATTCCAAAAAAAGGGTCATTTTCAAGAAATTAATAGAAAGATATTAAGCCAGATGTCAAACCGCTCTTCAAGGAAACATAAAAGTAGCCCTTTTGCTTCCTTTTTCTGCTAAGTGATTAAATAATCCCTCCCCGCATAGTTAGTGTTGTATAAAATCCTACACCGGAATTCTATGGCAAATGCAACTTCATTGATAATAACATACGCTTAATTTCCGAACTATTTTGCCGAACCCCATTCAAATAAGAGTTGCGTAGAATTTTCCTGCAAAGCTGAAGGATAATAATTAGGCCTTACAGTTCGCCAAAAGATTTCGTCATTTGTTTCGTCCAAGATAATATCCATTTGATTTTTAAAATTTGCTTCTTATGAATAACCGCACGTGTACTAGTCCGTATAAACGCCAAAGGAAACCCTTGCAGTTGTTGAGACACAAAGCGTAGACTAAAGAGTTCAATGGACTTAGTTTGTTCAAAACTAACTAGTTTCGCGATGGCCTGACATTCAACGTCCAAATTGAAACATAAATCTTGATGCAATCAATTTTTGGTGCGACCGCTTTTTTGTCACTGAATTGCAATTATTGATAAATTAACAAATAATATTTTGGTCATCCAGCAGTCAAAAAATTAATTGAACCATACAAATGATCATCATAGAATTTCTTTAACTCTTGAAGCAAGTTGATTCTTGGCCATTTATTGCTTCTTCTTCTTTTTTTTTTCCGCTATTGCTAGTTGACTTCCTTGTAAAAAGAACAAAGAAAAATAAAGGCCCCCTTCTCACCCCATCTCACCCAAAAAAAAAATCAACTATAAAATTTTCGCAAATAAATGCTTCAATTCATTTAATTGGGGGTGCATATTTATTGTAATTATTCGCAACAGAGTTAGCAGATAATATAGAAATGCAACAAAAATATTGTTGATTTGAATTTTGGATTTAGGCACTTAATTAATGTGCAAATAACCAGTGGACTAGCCATTGGTAGTTCAATTTTTACAAGATCTCTGATGTTATTTTACTTCTTCTTTTGACCATTGCACCATTAGAAACATTGTTTGCTTGCATTTGGAAACCATACATAAAAGTAAATGCTAAAATAAGAATAGAAGAAAGAAATTGTAAAGGACGCGTGGCAGCACCCCAGCTAGGGCAGGGAAGAACATCAACAAAATACTTTATAGGGCATATTTGGCCTTTTACAAATGAGCTACTTTTCAGATCCCTTTTCACAAATGGAAAAAAGGGAGACATATATAGCAAAAAAAGGCAACATGAAGACCTGTGTGACAGAAAAAATTGCAAAAAAAAAAAAAAACTGAAAGGGGGACTCTGCACGGAGTCCTCATCTTGGCAGTGGTTTGAATGATATTCAACAAAATTAACTTTCGGTCACTTTACTTTTTTAATTACTCTCAAGGCACCAAAAAGTATAAATACACATTTATATATATATATATATATATGCATATATACACTTTATATTAGCAAAAAGATATAATTAACATTTATGGAACAGTGTACTACATAAAGACATTTCGAAACTTGATATGTACTAGCCCTATTATGTGCCCCCTAAGTCTGAAGTCTCTGGATCATATTGTTCTGCTCCATTTATATAAATTCAGTTCAGTCACTTTGCTTCCCTGGTGGGGGAATGATTAGGTTCATTTGGCTACGTACTTCCTTAGATTGCGGCTCATGGAAAAGATTTAGAACAAAGAATCCAAACACAGTGGAATTATAACAGTACATTTTAATTTATAGGCATATAGAGGAAGAGATCCCATATTCAAAAATATATCCCATACTCAAATCTACATCCCCTCGAAAAGAAAAGAAAACAAGACAATATATCCCATACTCAAGTATCTATGTTTTAGGTTCAGGATTCGATTTCTCTCGGGGGTCTTTGGAGTTTAATTGGCAGGCCTCGAGCAGTACAATACATCGTCCGGTGGATTAGTCGGTTGCTATGGCGCCGGATACCATCGACAGCAAAAAAAAAATATATATCTATGTTTTTTCTTTCGGTGCGCACCACTTGGCATTTGCAAATCCAACATGTTATGATAAATTCAAGTTCGACCCGCTAATTAAGGGGTAAAGCTTTCTTGATCGTGGATATTCTCTATTTACGAAAGTTGAATTTAATTGAGATTTTATTTAAAGAAAAGAGATGTTGAATCACCTGGAATCAACTCAGTCTGGTATACCATACTCAAGATTTTGTTTATGAACAAACACTCGAATAATCCTCGGCGACCAGTTACTCAATGGTGAGTCAGGCTTCAACCTACCAATGATGGAGTAAGATAATCAAAAGTCTCATAAATAAGAATTAGACATAGGAGTTCTTGGTTTAAGATCAAGAGCGCGAGCGCCACTGCAGCTCTGAACATTCTTTTTCTCCATGGATTTTTTCTGTTCATTAATAGTAATAGTACAAGTTCAATATCTTGCTAACAATAAATGGCAAAATAAAGCTCCCAGTGAAGCCCCCGGTTATTAACTTAAAAAATAAAGAGGTTGCGTCGGATTTGAAGAAGAATATCTCACGACCATGTGCCCAAATATTGCGTCCCATGTGGGATTGGGGGCATACATGCATGCTGGGGGTCTATACTGAGCTTCTTCTTCTTCTTTTTCATTTTTATTATTATAATAAATTAGGGAGTTCCGTAAACATAGACATAGATACGAGTACTAAATATATATAAGGACATGCACTAGAAGTGTCACCATGAAATGTAATGCATAACCTCTTGATTCTCTCAATGACCAATTCTTTTCTCTTTTATGCTTCGTTTGTTTTTATTTTTTGGTAGAATTCTTTTGGTTTCTTTTTTTTTGGAACACCATTAAGTATTGAAAAATTAAACGGGCTCTAACTAATGCAATTTTGACACGAGTCGGTTCATTAAAGGGTAAAATTATTATAATCATAAATATTTTCCTTCACAAGACTCAAAACCAATAACTTACTTAAAAAAAATTAGATGATGAACCACCTAAACTGGACTGATCCACGTAACTATATTATTTTTTTAATTCTTTCAAGTCTCTCTTTGTTGGAAATTTTTTAGGGTAACCTCTAGATACTGTTTTTGGAACATACGCACACATGCCCTAAAAAGGGTCATTTATAAAGTCAAGCAAAGGAATTATGGGCATGGAGATTCGATCCCACACGTAAAGGACACCAGCTTGCTTGTACGTACCCTGATTCATAGAATTCTTTAGCCCTTTAATCTGTCTCTCCATCTTTGTCGAGTTGGACTCGTGGAGCAAGTATTATATATCCAGCTGGCTTTTGTTGAATTTGAATTAAACAGTGGATGAAAATTGGTGCCATTTCTTCTCTTCTCTGTCCTATGACACGTGCCTAAATATGCAAGTCTTGCATGCATATGGATCCAGAACCCTTTCTCCATTACTTTAGACAATCTACCGGTTATTTATAATCTTCATAATGATCTATAATTGCTAAACATCTCGGCACGGGTTTATTATGATTGTGTTACAGTGTGAGTGTTCGGTTAGTGGAAGTAAGTACGTACTAGGAGCATAAGAATATTAGCGGTACATTATTGAATCTTTCTTTTTCTTCTATTACAAAGAAAGCCAATTGCTTATTAGGAGATAATATATATATATAAATTAAGGGACGTGGACTGGGCTACGGGCCCCAATGTCACCCAAAAAGAAAAAGGGACGTGAAAAGTCCTGCTTCCAGTATGGTGAGAATTCAACCTTGATATTCTTGGTATCATATTGAATGTAGATACCTAATTTTATCGCCATTGTTGATTCTTGCGATTAGACTGATCGCTAGCAAGCGACTTCAGATGGTCTCCAAGTAATGTCAATACACAGATCATGCCCATGGCCTGAGACACAAGTTAGATGGTCTAAAGAAATCGGTCCATCATTCCGTGAGACCAATCATTTATGGTGTCCAGAAATGCCAACCACTTAATGTTAAATTTGAGGGTTAATCATTTAAATAGAAAAATATGAGTTTATAAGTGATTGAGTTTCATAACCAACCGATTCGAGTTTTTGGTTGAAAATGGGTCAAATTGCTTATAAGGTCAGTAAAATTTTACACGGTATTAAAGCGAATTAGGCTTTCGCAGTTATGTGAACTCATATCATGTCAAGTTTCTGTAATTGTCTCTTTGTCGAGGGTAACCAAAATGCGCTCGTATTGGTCCGAGTGTGGAGCTCGTGGTCTCTTTAATCTCACACGGAAATTTGAATAGAAAAATATGGATTTATGAAAAAATGGATTTCACAATCTATCGACTCTAACTTTTGGATTGGAGATGTGTCCAATTTCTTATAGGCCTACTGGAATTTTACATGTTCATCCAGCATAGACTAAACATATACACTTATATACATGCATATGCATATACAAAATCAACTTCAATTACATAAGTAAAATTGTAATTAGATCCGTTTGTAATAATATCGATTTAGTACACAGCTCTTTAATTCAACAGATAAATGTTATCTAATGTTATCATCTCTTTTTACTTTTTTTCTTTTCGTGTCACAATGTTATCTCTATATATACTTAGAACATCCTCCATTATGTCATAAAAGAAATAAGAATCTGACGAAGAGTAGTGCTTTCAACCTTTTCCACTAATCACCTTTACAAATAAAAACTTTCGTTTTGATTATAAGGGGTGCTCTAAGTTTAAATAAAGTGGTACATATAATTTAGTTATCTAGAACTAAAATTGAATTTCATTATTTTTAAGTGAGGGTGCTGCACTACCACCATTTTTCTTTGCAATAAAAGATTTAGTTTCGATAAAAGGGGTGAAAGTTTGTGTATCATTTGAATCCTAACATTTAGAAGAAAATTTTAAATTATTATACCTCATAATTACGCGATGAGGAAAGATTAATAAGATTATTTTAATTAAGAAAATTTATTATAATTAATCAAATTATTAGCACTTATTATTAAATTTATAGTAATTTAATAATAGGTACTTCCTCATGTTACGTGATAGGATAATAAAAAAAAAACCTCTCTAGCTTTTCTGTATTCCCTTTTCCTTTTGAACCGGGATGTTTGACGCACTAATTCTCCAATCAAATCCATCAATTATTTGAGGAATCCAAGTGGCAAAAGTTAATTTGGGTCCTCGATGACTGATTTGTTGACCAAGCACCATGCGAACATACATTATTATCAATTACAGTTTATCGAAATATCAGATTATTGGGTTATGTGAACTTCATTCTTCGATCAAAAGTGTGACATTGTGATAAAAGAATTGCACATTGTAGTATTATTTATGGTGATTAACAATCAATTAATGATTTTTGTCTTTTACTCTAAGAAGATATTAGGCGTAACCGGTACGTCACGTGACACTGTATTATTAAACACATAATTTTTTTTTGTCAACAATAAATTTTTTTATGATATTACTAAAAATTAAGAAGAATTGGAGAACCCTATTAAATTGTAATATTATCACGTGATATATTCGTTACGTATAAGAGTTTCTATTTAATTCCATATAAAATATCATATCTCTAGTCACATCACGGATCTCTTTGCACAAAGTGAAAGCTTTAATTAGATTTTGGATTCCTCAATTGATGCAGCAATGAAAGGGAAAATGACCACTTAAAAGTAGAGAATTTCCCACCATTACATTTATACTATCTATTTGCTCCCTACCCCATAAAATTCTAAATTGGTGACCTTTCAATCTATGACCCTTCAACCTATGTATCAGTCAAAGTAAAAAAAAAAAAATTGCTACCTAATAATCCATCATTTGATCATATTGCACCAATTAAAAAAAAAGAAGATTCCATTTGGCATTTATAGATTGAGAGATGTTGAGCGGCTGACTTGAATGCTTATAAAATTCTTGTGTTAATTTTTAATCCTTAATTAATCAATCACATTTTTACTACTCTTCTTGGTTGTTAGTTCTGGTGTGTATTCTGATTATCGCATATGATTACGAATATGTCAAGTCAAAAGAAAAAGGCGAAATTATTCACTGAGAAAAGAAAAATAAGGAAGGCAAAATTCGACCTCATACTCATTAGTCCTCATCGAATGAAACAAAGGTTGTGATATGTTGATAATCAGGAAGCAGGGGATTGTGGTAATGATTCTTTTAAAGCCTAATCAATTAACCATCATATACCAAAAGTATCGTGGAATGATGGAGAATGGATACGATTGGATTTGGGGGGCTCATCTCTACTTAATTACAACGGCGAACTTGGAGGGCAAAAATAATTGCTTCAGGGATGAAAGCGCAGATTTTATGTTAATCAAGCAAAAGAAAAATTAGCGTTTTGCGTCTTGGCCACAAACTTCAGACCACTTTTTCTATTATCTACTACTAAATTAAGGATTAAGAATAAATCAAAACTCTCAGTTAATGGAATTTATCCATAGTGTAGGAGTTTGAAATCCACTGACAATACCTCGTTGTTAGGGGCAAGCAATAAATCAGGTTTGCAAAATAAATGTATTAATAAAATTGTTAAGTAAATTGCATAATTCATGGAATAAATTTATATTATCTTAAGTTGAAATGTTAAATCCTACGAGCGATATATTATTGTATAAAAGATGTAAAAGATCTATTTCGACATCAAAAATTTAAAGTTTCTTTTAGAAACCATAAAAATTGAATCAATTCTCAATTTTGATTAAGGTAATATTATTCATTTAACTTTTCTAATCGTAATACTTTTTAAGTGAATAAGTTACTCTCTTTTTGTGTCAATAAAGTACTTTTAGAGTTATCTTAGTACGGTGAATTTAACATTTTTTCTCATTAACTTAAAAATTATTAAAGAATTAATTCAACAATCATATACTAGTTAATATTTTTAAATAACCATTTAAATAATAAGATAGACAATTTCTGCTACAAATAATAATCCCGTACAATTCCTGGGTGACATAGCTAGTAACCTGGTCCATTGTTGTTGATTTTAATATATGCATGTATGCTGCTGCATAAGAATCATGCGTCTTTAGGTATCTCATCATCATAACATAGAAATTTCAACTTCAATTTCCAGGTCTTCTCGCTTTGTTGTCTGTGTATATGCTATTCTATCTCACCAGCTGAAAGCTTTTATTCTTCAATTATACTATAGAAAAAAGGCATAACCCGACGTTGTGGCCTTCCCGACGTTTTGAAAAAACGTCAGGATAGACTACCTTTTAGCCGACATGTTGAAAAGTCACCTTTTTATTTATCTATCCCGACATTTTTGGAACTTTTCTCAACTTTTCAAACATCGGCCTTTGTTATGGATGTTATTAAAGTCTGTCAAAAGATTATCACTTCGCCACTGAATGTTGTAAAAAATGTTGTCACCTTATTATACAATATGTTATTATTGGTATTCGTGACTCTTAATAGAAAGGGTAACGTGTTATTTTCTTATGAAAATATGTTATTATATAATACAATATGTTATCGAGGATGATGTTAATGAAATAAATCTTTCAGATTAAATTTACGTTGGTTCTTCGATAGTTATCATCAACCCAAATTCACAGTTGCTCCTTATCAAAAGACAAATTTACTTATGAAGAATATTTCAAATAAACTTTGAATATGCTCTATTGAGGAAACTAAATGGCTTCGAGCCTTCTATGGGATCACAATTTCTGCTATTGGAGTATAAGCTTCGATAGGCCCAGTCAAGAAGGCATTATTGTGCAAACTCATGTTGGCTCTTAATTTATCAAAAGAATAATTTACTATCTTACTAAGAAAAAAAATATCATGTAATGTTTGGAAAAATCATTCCAAAATAATGAATTTTCAACATTTGTGATTACCTTCTCCACTTTTCATTTGGAAACTGGGCACATGTATGCTTAGATCGAGATAATTCAAGACATAACTAAACACATTGATGCTCTTTCATGTTTAATTGGATGAAAGAAGATAATTAGTTTACATGAATTTGAAAATTATGAACCTAATCGAAACCCAATTGTCAATGACGGAATTGAGTTGCAAGAGACTTGTTTCTCCCTAGCTTGACTGGACCCAATGTTAGACCACACCAAGGTAATTGGCCGCATTCCAATCATACAACGACTCTTGAATTCCTCATGTATAAATTTCCACGAAATCGAAAAGAAAAAAGTTTCCTAGAAGCATAACCACATATTACATAGCTCAAGTAGTCCTCAATATTGTAGTCTCCATAGCCCTTGATAAGGACTGGTTAAAATTTGCACTGAGAACAATGCTTTGCTGCTTGTCAAAGCAATCCCAACCCTAAAATTAAGTGAAGCGGAGTTAAAAAAATTTTTGTAACCAAACGGGCCCCGATCTCTTGTTTTGGATATTTCTCATTTTATTTTTCATTTTTCGAATTGAAATTGTTTTTGGATTTCAAGGAATAAAGATAATATTCATGCCTAGGATTTGGGCCACTTAGATTTCATGTCAAATTTTGATGCCCTCTGCATATAGGGAGATTATCCTTGTACTTCGAACTCTTAATCGCTTATTAATCCATGAACCTATCGAACTAATTACTTCTAACTAGAACAAATCCAAACAAATATTAGTTAATGCTATGTTAATAAAATTAAACCTTAACGAGAACCTGAAGAAAAATAAGTCGATGTTAAACTTTTGAGGTGTAGTAGAGTGTCATAATGGTCTTGGACAATACGTTGCCACTTTACATAATCTATTGCCACTGATATTCGTGCATCTTAATAAACGAGACAACATACTGTCTCCTTGGTGGACAACACATTGTCACTTGAGAATGATATGGCCGACATTTTAAACGTCAGTTCAAGGCTGTTTGGGCTAACGTTTCATGATACGTCGACTAAAACTATTTGAGCCGACATTTCATAAATGTTGATCTCTATCTTTGAAAAAGAAAAAATTCAAAGGTCGAGTAGGAAAGTTTCCCCTCAACCCTTGAAAATTTTAAAACCTAAAAATTGTCCCTCCCTTCTACTTCTTATTAATTGCCCCTTCCCCCTCAAAAACGTCAAGGCTACCCTTCCTCCTCTTCTCCCCTCCTCACCTGCACCTCCATACTGCTCCCCCATCAGATTTCCCACCTCCATTCTCTCAGATCCCACACCCCTCCTCCACCACCGCAATGCCTTCGTCACCGTCAAAGGCTTCCGCGGAAGCAACCCCGAAGGCGAACTAGCAGTTGTTCCGAAGCAGTTGCAAAAACAGTAGAACAAAAAGTTGAGGACGCTACAGCTGGGGGTGGTGTTCGGGCTATGGTTCCCCGCGACATTTCAGCTCCTAGTAGGGTTCGTCTAGATGGCTTTGCTATGGTCCTTGAACCTCCAGCCCTGCCCTAAGGTAGTCTTCTCCGAGCGCTTCTTGTTTGCCCTCCTCGGCTGCCGGTGTGGAGGCCACAGCCTCTTTTACACCGTCGGCCACATATCCGCTTGCGTCTCCTTCTCCAAGGTTGTCGTCTCCTTCACCCATGTCATCAACTCCGCCGAGGAAAGTCGAGGAGAGCCGCACAACTGTTGTTCTTCATTTGAGATCAACAGGAGGTGAGAGGTCCGGTTGAGAAAGAGATAGCCATGAGAGAGGGAGAAGATGGTGAAGGTCTCAAGTGATTCAATACCCATTTGAATTGTACGCAATTTTCGATATCAGGTACTCAAGTTCTGATACTTGTTCAAGTGAATATTAGCTCATTTTCATCATACTGCCTTTGATAATTATAAGTTTATATCGATTTGTGGTGTGATTCCTCGAATGATTTGGTAATCTTCGTGATTTCTCGGGTATAACAACCTACTGTTAAAAAGTTGACAACCTGTACGTTTATCATTGACAACAGGTTATCGATTTGTTGACAATAGGATGTCATTTTTTAACAAAACTTGGTTTGGGCCGATGTTTTTCACATTGGCCTAGGCCTGATTTTGGCGACCTAATCATCGTTGCCCTAGGCACAGTTTTGGCCAATGTTTCTTGCGTCGGTCTAGGCGTGGTTTTGGCCGATGTTTTCCAAACATCGGCATAGACATGAGTTTTGACCGACGTTTCGGAAACGTTGGCCTAGACATGGGTTTTGGCCGATGTTTCCCAAACGTCGGCCTAGACATGGATTTTGGCCGATGTTTCGGAAACGTCGACATAGAAAGATTTTTGTCGACGTTTTTCAAATCGCGTCGGGATGCCTCTCCCAACTAGGTCAACGGCGACGTTTTTGAAAACGTAGGGAGTAATGTCGGCATACCCTATGCCGATGTTTTCTGCGTTGCCCAAAGTGAGAAAAAAAATGGTCAGGAAAAGCCCTACTCATCATAGTATAATATCCCATACATGTGCAAGCCGTTGGATCAACATTATGTGGTGGTACTTATACCACAAGAAGTCAACATGACGATCAAACAAGCACAAGCAACATTCCTTACGAAAACAATTAATTGCGCCAATGTATATTCGAGTCAGGTCGGGCAACTAAGAGTTAAAAATTCATAAGTGTAAATTTTCTCTTTTCTTTATAAAACAAATTAATTGCGCCAATGTTTTTCAACTACTCCAAGTTCGAGTCAAGTCGGGCAACTAAGAGTTAAAACTCTCATAAACGTAGATTTTCTCTATTCACAATACTCGAATCCGAGACCTCATTTAAAAGAAGCAGGTGTGGAACCAAGTAAAGCAGTGACGTTGGTTAGAGTGCACATGTTTTAGATTCCATATGGCTGTAAGTTCAGTGCTTATTTGAATATATATAGTGGGGGTTACATTGGCTCTAGGATTAATGTACAAACCTTATTTATAGCTACAAATGTCAAGTAACATATACATTAGTCTAGGACAATGCACTCTAAATTTTGTGATTTTGTCATTTCAGCATATAGTATTTCTCTTCATATTTTGCCCAAGTCAGATCACTGATACTCCTATAGTCCTCAAATTTTTATGTTAATAATATATGCCAATTTTCTTGGGTGTTTGTCCCCATCGTTCTCGAATAGTACGTAGTATATCCGAAGTAATATGCTAAATCCTTCTGCGAGGAAAACCAATACCATCTCATCATACAAGGAAGATCTTAATTAAACTGGGTCATCACACAAGGAATATCTTAAAATGGTCCACGACCACCAATCGACTTGTCTTTGGTCACATGAAATTAAATATGTACAATAAAGAATATTATCAGTGGTGGGAGACTAGAGGGCATCATTCCTAAGATCCTCGAGCGCGATTTAGATTTAGACTATGTAATTATGAAAAGAATCGATGTCCCCCACCCCCCGCATGTGGCTTAATATTGGATATGTGTGATACGTGAGAAAGTGAGTGTAGTGCAGTAGCACATACTTTCACCTGAAAATCAAAAAGTTCAAATGTAATTTTCGCTAACAAGACTATCTCTATTATTTTAATTTAACTTTCTAATATCATATTCATTAGTCTCATAATTTTTTTTTGGTTACGAGGTAGACCATGGGCTAGTACGTATAATGAAATTGAAATCCCAAATATAGGACACGGGTAGTCCACTTGAGTATAAAAAAACTTTTTTTAGCAAATTACAGAATGGAAGATTTTTTTTTGTGAATTATTGACATTGCTCTCGCAATTCTGAGATATGGAATATTAAATATTATTATTCCTCTCAACAAGTGCTCTTGGAGCTCAAACTTGTGTTCTTCTCCCTATAGAGTTGAAGTCGTTTACCATTCAACCCACACTTTGTTGAATGATAGATTTAATAAGAATGATTTTTGCTGAAAGAAAATCAATATAAAATAATTAAACAATTGGTCAATTGGGGAGATCTCATGATGTTAAATCAATGTGCATATTTCTCTCCCTCTCTCTCTCTCGCTGGGCAATTTGCCTAAAGATGTCAAATTGTCTTGTGGTAATGATAGTCAATTAGAAATCGCCCTTCCGATTTGCTTTACCTCAAACCTTTCCGGGAGAAAGTCGTGAAATTCTTTTTTCCCCATAAGGTCAATGGCTATGGATCTCACAGGAGATATGACACGCAAGTTTAAAGGAGTGTGAAAGAACACAACGGTAATCAAAATCAAAATCGACGAGAGTGCTATATCATATTGTTCGACGAGAATTCTCACAACCTCACATGGCTTTCATGAAGCTTCTACGTGGGGGTGGGTTTTGCACGTGATTATTATACGTGCCGGAGAGCTGTCCAAAGATGAACTGCTTGCAAACACCAGCCGGCCTTCTTAATAACCCAACACATTACATAACGGCCTTGGAGTTCCGTACGATCGATCGACAACTGGTTTTCGAAGTAAACAACGTAAATTAGACCATGGATGCGGTTTGAAAGGGGCTCTTGCCACTATTTTTTTGCTTAAACATGTGAAGGCGCATGCAGTGTTTGGATATTTCTTAGATCTAATGGGAAGGCGGTGAAAGCCCGGAAGCCTGTTGGACGGCTCGGAAGACTATCGAGGTTGATTGATATGCTGAAGTGAGTTTACTACAATGCATATATGTATGTATAGTTATTTACACGAACTCTAGATAACATCTACTACTTAGATACTCCCGAAAATATTTAACAAAATTATGAAGATAAATACTGATTGCCTAAACTAATTAATAATAAACCAATTTATAATACAGATTTATACTATGAGAATTGTACAAATCAATCGAATTCGACAAGGAAATTACTTGATCGAAAATATTCTCAATCCGATTCACATCCAATTTCTTCTCGCGACCCACACCCATCTCTTGAACCGTGCTCCCACTCGGCCACTACTCAAATGAGCCTCCCTGCTTCTTTCAGCCTCGCGCTAGCTTTGGCCCATATTGATTGCGAAAAATGAGTAGAAATATGTGTAATAAAATCCATTCTCAAAACAAGTTCCGGGGTGGTTTTTACCAATTTCAAATCATTTGAGCTACTTTTGATACGAATTGTCATTCTTTCTACACATACGGTGAAATTTATGCTCGAAAAAGTAATTTTGTATATGCTCGTAAAGTATGCTCGAGCTATCTAGCTAAAGTTACAACCTAGTTAAATGGAGGGAGGATTCAACTTATATCGTCAACATTACATGATGGCATGCACATGAAGCGCCGCATTTCGAATGAAATGGTTGAACGTTTGATTAGCAATTTTAGTCAACATCTCCGACCGCCGTTTTCACCCTTGCATGGTGTTCTTGATGATTTCGGTTTGAATTATGGCCATGCAAATCGACCAACGAAATAGAAACTCCCCTAAAATAAAGAGAGTTTCCTGCAGTGACATCATTATTGACCTAGTAATAAGAGGTCTCATTCGATTATTGCAAATAAGAATTACTGCATCTTTATATTTCTCCTTTTCTATTTATTTTCCTAAGTGTAATTTGTAATTAGAAAGGGGGGAAAAAATTGCGAGCCCAATTGACGCGAGCCACATTGCAACAGAGATTGGGCCCAAGTAACTGAGTGCAATTTACGGTCTCCTATTTAGTCCAAAGCTGCGGATGGGCCTCAATCACCAAATTTTTCTTTTTTGGGTGTTAATCCCTATCTTGACCCGTTCGAGAATGCCATCTATGTTGGGCCTATGACATTTAGGGAGCGATTGGTTCGAGTGTTGTTATATTAAAGAAAAAGTGAAGATTGAAAAGAAATTTCAGCTGGGGAATTTTTTTTGGATTGTAGATCGAAATGTGAGATTATTGTATTTGATAAATTATGTTGGATTACGGAAAACTATGATTTATTTTAACATAGAATAATATGGGTCCCACGATCATAATCTGTCTTGTAATATAATAATTCAACATGTTCTAAATGCAAAGTCTTGACTAACTATGTTGTAAAGTTCTAACTCGAAAAAATAATTACAATGAATTAATTTTTACAGCTTTTACAATCAAATGTTGTAAAATACGATGTAAAGTTCGAACTTTAAAAATCTAAAATCCGAACACCCCCTTATGGAAATTATTTCCCATGGTCTCCCAGTAAGATTTGAATCAAGATCTCAAGAAAAGTAAACTCCCATGTCATACGGTCAAAAATAAAATAAAATGATCCTCTCCTGTCATCTTGACCCTTCTACCAGCGGGGACTCGACGATAGTCTACGGACACATCTCGACTCCATGCTAAGTGGTTGGTTGTGCCTGAATCTACTGAAGTGAATGGTTAGGTCCAGAAGTGCCTTCTTTGCCTCCGTGCAGTTTCGAGCAAAGTGTTCCATCTTATGACAGTTATTGCACCCAGGTGTTGTTATAGCCTGGTTTATAGTTCCAAGACTTCCTGCTCATTGAGGAGACACCCGATGTCTTGGCGCCACATTTCGTAATTGTCACCATCCAGTTTCTCATCCTTCACCAAATAAGCAACAATGGATTTTGATGCCATTGATAACTACATCATGAAATTGCGCATGGATATTTTCCAAGTAGAACAGACAGACACATAATTCTTGCAGCAATGATCTAAATTAACCAATGGAAATTATCAAAGAGGAGAGATCGAAAATTCGCTCTGCTCCTAATCATTTCTGTATCTCTTTGACCATAACCACTAATAAATTTAATTAATGCTGATCAAATATGTTGGAGCGAAAAAGTAAATTTCACTCAACAAAATCTCCCACTTAATAAAACATGCATCAACAAAACATGTAAAATAGTCATCAATTATTCATGCGGAAGCTACAGATAAAACAACAATATTATTCTGACACATTCAGAATTTTTCATAATATTCTGGTAATTTTCCAAATTTATCAAGCAACTTCCTGCAAAAAACTCAGAAAAAATATCAGACTATGTGCAAAAATTCGGAAATCAGTACCGAACATCTCCGACAACATTATGATGTTACAAAAAAAGATTTCAAGATTGTTCGAGCTCTGAGCTATTTATACCAAATTTATCATTTTAAAACGCAAATAATAAGTATTAAATAATGAAATATCTCGAAAAAATCTGGAAAATTTATCATATGATACTTACACATTCCAAATCACCAGAAAAAAATTGGGCTCAAGAACACATCACGCTATCCCAATCATGTGCGAATTATCAAAAGAATAATTATTTCATTTTCTAGCTACCCAAAATAAATTCAGCATTTTTACTTGACTTCCAAAAAGTCTGGAAAAATATTCAGAAAATAGGAAATCATATTTGAAATGCAATGGTCTAAACGGCGTTGCCAACGGAGGCTGGAGCTGCCAGCACGCTCCCTCGTGCGTGTGTGGCTGTGCTGCAGGCAGCAGCACCCCTATTACGAACAGCAGCAGTGGGGTGGCGCGTGTTTTTCACGCACCGTTTTCTCAGTCTCGCACCGGCGCTAGCACTACTCCGTCAGCCTTGCCTCGGCGAGTGGAGTCTGACGCCGCCATTGGTGACTCAATCGCTTATTTTTTTGCCGCCTAAAAGAAAGCTCATGCATCTGCTGGTTTCACCATTCTTGGTTGCAAATTATTTCCTCTTGTGTTTATGAGCATTTATTGGCTCTTTATGAGCATCTGGATAAGTACAGATCAGGTAAAGTTTATACATCTGTACTTAAAAAATATTGCAGATAATTTATTATCAGTTTCCATTGATTGACACATTTATTGAGGTCAAAGGCAAACGAGGCAAAAGTAAGTAGGTACGGTCTCATTTCTGTTTTTCTGGATCTGAAAATTTTATATTAGATAATATAATAAAGATGCATTGTTTTTGTTGCGCTTCTTTATATATGTACTCTCGAAGTTAAGCTTCTCAAATTATTTTTGGATACCGTATGGACAATTTACCTGGAATGATGCAGTGCTTTGTTTTAAGCTCTACCACAAATTTTCTTAACCTAATGGAGGAAATCTTGTTTCTCCAAAGCACGTCTTTCTCTTAGGTCCACTTCTCATCTGTAGTTCATCCGTCAAATTGTTAGTAGTAAAGTGCACAAAGAAAGAGGTTTTGCTTAGGAAAACAGTGTGGCTCAAATCTTAATCGAGCTTTAAATATGTTCCTATCTGAGTTCCATTGTAGGTCCAAAATGGCCATGATGAATTCAATTTTGTATAAACTCCTCAAAGGTCATATGTGAATTGCGCATGGAAGGAAAGGAATCAAAACTTTTATGAAGAATCCACAAATACAACTATGGTGCATCGGATCCTATAGGCTCGCTATCAAGAAGAAGTTTTTCCATCCCTAAAGTGGCATATAAATTGCATCCCTTAACTGTAGCAAATTCAAATTAGCGGTGGCTCATGTGAAAGTTATTTTATATGCCTTGAATGCATTTCTCTGAAAAGTCTATTGCATTACAGTACATTTGGGCAAAACAAGTTTTTTGATATGGTTGAAACGAGCGCACATATTCAAAACAAGCCTCAAGAAGAAAAATAGGAGGGTATGTATATTCCTGTTTTCGTATTTCTATCTACATTACATATAAATTTAGGGGTATGAGAATCTTGTATGACCTTTCTTTCAGACATTCGTTGGTTGCAGGTGAATAAGTTCATACAGCTCTTCAAATGAAGAGACGACCAGTAGCTGTTATTATTATGAAATTATATTCGCCCGTGTAACTCTACTGCATTTGTACGGAGAGGAACTAGAAAAGTTCATGTCAAGGACATCTCCCCCTGCTGCTGCCGCTAAGTCGATCATTTAAACTGTCCGATAAAGAGTGAAGTTGTCAGTGAAACTTGCAATACTGTTGGAAATATATAGCATAAATGGAAGAGTTTATTACTTCTTTGTAAATACTAACTTCAGACCTAAACTTTTGTAATCATCCGGAATATTCTAATGCAAAGCGTGTATTGAAATGCCTGCAGGCATGTATGTACCTTTTCTTTTGATCAGTTCAGACCGTGTGCCAATTCTTTCTTTCCGAGTGCTTTGACTCTCTGCAATAACTTGAAAGTTATACTAGTAGAATCTGTTAAAACTCTACTTGAAAGTCTATATATACTGCAATTCCATTAATTTTATGTTTACAGGACATGGCATCCCCATAAAAATCCCAAAAGATAAGGGCCACAACAATTTTCAACCATTGTTCAATGTCAATCTAAAGTTTAATCCATATGTTTTGCATAATATAAAGGCGTATGATATTTTAACTGTGGAAAACAATGAAGTTAAGAGATAAATAAAAAAATAGCATATATATATAAATATAATTACTGACATCAAATCCACACAATTTTGTTACTGTTGCGCACTCAAAACTCACAATCATAAATTAAGATAGTAAAATCATGGAGTTGCAAATCACGTGCGTCGCACGTGGCAATCCACTAGTAAATTAAAATATGAACAAATTTTTATTCAGATTAATATTCTATACACTGTAAAAATAAAGAACTTTATGCTAACTCTCTATTGCGAGAATTATTACTATATCTTATCTTATAATAATTAAAAAATATTAAAATAGAGTTCATAACACAATAAATCATTAATGTTGCTCACTTTCACCGTTACTACAGTCTTTTTTTCTTTTTGGCAAATATAATCAGAAACTATCATATTCTTTCACCATATTTACATCCGTCAATAATGTTATAAATTTTTTCACCTTTAGCGGTTTCTGCGGTGACCGGCGACCTACTCATTTAAAATGATCAATTATAAAAGGATTGAGTCAAAATAGAATCAGGAAATATAAGGCAACCAAATAAATACATTATTATCAAAGAATTTAATTTCTATTAAAAGAGGGAATAGCACAGTGGTGCACCTTTCGCCTGGTGACCAAAAGGTTTCAGGTTCGATACCTAGTGGGACTACACGTACCCATTTATTAGATATTTAGGATTTTTATTTCAATGCACTAGCATCATAAACCTCCCTTGTAAAAAAAAATGAATTTAATTTCTTATTTATTTCCCCAAATAATTTTTATATAATCAATTAAGTACTTATTTTAATAAGTGCTTAAAATTTCGTCACTTAGTACAATCTAAACTCGGGTAAAAATATTTTGCCCAGGCGAGAGGATCGCCTTCGGATCGAAGATCATCTTCCTCCCTGCGAATATCCCCCATTTCTTCCCAAAATGCGTCTTCCACTCCTCTTGCGTTTCGTAATTCCAGAGGTACAGCTTGTAATCGAATGCATTATCTTCGCATACCTTGATGATCTCCTTATTCTGCGCGATCATGCTTTCAACCGATGGCTCATTTGGTATGGGAAGACCTAGCCGAAGAATGGACACTATGTAGAAGATTTCAGCCTCGGGTAACACCAGAGACGTCCGATCATCGAACTTGTGACGTAAAACCGGGTAGACCAACAGCCTCCCACCGATGCCGTCCTTTAGCACTGTCTTGAACACGGCCTGGTCGAATTTGGCGATGTCCGTCCTCGACAAGAAGATGTTCAGCCAAGGGTGGGGCTTGTACCATGCGCCTTGCACCCTCGCCTCTTGCTCTTCCTGCTTCACCCGCAGCAAGAAGTCCCTGTAACTCACGTCCGCTTGGAATTCCAAGCCGTCGACATATCTCAGCCGTCGTAGCAGCACGTCCACGGTCGCATCGATTGCTGTTCGGCTGTCGTTGTTTTTGTAGTGGAGCGCAACTTCTAAGAAGTATAGCATCGGGCCGGCACTTTTAGGTATCAAGGTCGAGTTAAATGTTTGGTTTGGGTGCAAGGGCACCGAGGGCCATCCGTTGATCGGGTCATCGCTGTTCACTACTGCAGTCCCTTCAATATAATTGAAAGATTGTCCTTCCGGGGCAGTGATCAGTGACTCAGCGTCCTGAGTGAACTCATCGAACTCGGCATAGACCAGCCTTATCCACCTCACATATTCGGGTGCCGGTTGAAGCAGTATCCTGGCCCGAGTGATGATACCGAACTGGCCAAGCCCGCTAAGGGCTCCGAAGAACAATTCCATGTTCTCCTTCTCGGAGCAGACCACCTGCTCTCCTTTCCCCGTGATGACTTCCAACCCCACCACATTCGACGTATGCGGGCCATACCTAAAGGTGTGACCGCCGACCCCAGCGTTGGACAGCGTCCCGCCAACCGTGAGCGCAAGGTAATCCGTCATCGACCTTGGGGACAGGCCCTGTCCAAGGCACCAGTCGAGCACATCCTCCCATAATGCCCCTCCCGGTACGTCCGCGTAATAAGCAGACCCATTGGCTTTGACTAGCCTGAAGTGGCCAGACTCCACAGAACGCATGGCTATAACGAGACCACCTTTGGCCATGGCCTGGCCATTGGTCGAGTGGCCATTGCCTCTCGCTGCCACAGTCAAGTTATCTGAATCGTAAGCGGACCTAACGATCCTGGCTAAGTCATCGGACTTCAAAGGTGCCAGGAAAGCCAATGGTTTCACCGAGATGATGCCACCGAAATCCTTAGCAGCTGCGTCGTAGTTTGTGCTGTTATCGGTGCCGATATCTTGGGCATTTACGGCCACGATCAGACACAGCATTAAGATCAATGTTCCTCCTCTAATTGCCATGGTTTTAGTAGATAGGAAGGATTTCATAGGGAGGATGACAATCTAAATATCCAACTTCAATCTTTATATACCACTCAAAAAAACACCTCAATCTTTATACAAGGCAATTATGCCAAAAGAATATATGCATGTGTATATAGTAAAATTCACTCGAGAAATTGACTTAGGATTGCAACATCTGAACTTCATTTTAAATATAAATTAAGAAAATACATCTATATCTATATCTATATCTATATCTATATCTACATCTATATCTATATCTAAGAAATTGACCTGAATGCAATTAATATAAATAATAAATGCCAAAACTACTCTAAACACAATTAAAATATAATAATTGATCTTAGGTATAAGTATAACGAAGAAATATTATTAGATGCTAGTTAAAGATAATTAATTTAGCACATATATATAGTTTTGAATAAAGTACAAGGCCCTATTTCTAGAAATTTACGGTAACATAAAATATATTAATAAAATATTTTTTGGAAACTGGAAAAGGGTAAATTTGTATGGAGTGAATATGGAATAAATTTGTGTAACATAATGATAATTAATTAAAAGTGCAATATATCTATTAAGTAAGATAATTAGCAGCAGAATTATTAGCAAACAGCATAAAATTATTATTGTTTTCAATTAATAGGGTATATAACCTAAAAAAGCATGTACTATTCAAAAATTCCATAATCTAGCACGAATTTTAAAAATTTTCTAAAAAACCACAAAGTTTCAAAATCTTCCCTAATCCAGCATGCCGTCTCCTTTCGTCCATTCTCTGCCATTAAATTGCTTATGTGGCCGCTAAATTTGACTCATTGACCATTAATTGCCACGTGTCACCATATCATTGGTTTTCCTTTTCCCTTTAACCCTGTGCATTTTTCATTAACGGCCAATAATATGGTGACACGTGGCAATTAACGGTCAATTAGTCAAATTTAACGGCCACGTAAGCAATTCACGGCGGAGAATGGATGGAAGGAGACGGCGTGCTAAATTATGGAAGATTTTGAAACTTTGTGTTTTTTTAGAAAAATTTTAAAGTTCGTGCTAGATTATTAAATTTTTGAATAATACGTGCTTTTTTAGGTTATTTACCCAAATTAATATTATTGTTTTGAATGTTGAAATTAATTGTTTGAAAATTTTTATAATTCTTAAGCACTAATTTAGAGTCTAAATCTAAATAATTATTATAAAATATGTAATAGAATATGAAAATAAATCCATGTAATGCACGTAAATAATAATAGTATACAATAATAAAATTGAGTTTGAGATTGCAATGAATGAACTCAATTTAAATGAAAATTAAGAAAATAGAAAAATAGGAGTTTAGCTATAGAAATTTCACTTAATTAAATGTCAGAATGAGAAATTAGAAAATTATTATGACTGCTTAAAAATTAAGCAATTTCTTTACTTAGAGTAAATATATATAGAGTACCTCCAATAGACGAGTCAAATGAAATTCCTCTAAGAAAATTAGCATATTAATTGTATTGGTCAAATTGGCAGTTTGATTTTGACTCGTTTTTGTTAGAGCTTTCTGGTTCATTTAGTGCTTAGAGTGGCTAGACGTGACCCTTGGTGTCTTTAAATGTTCTTGACGCATGATGATGATAAAAGATGCTTCATTTTCTAATTTCTTACTAGAATTTAAAGAGACTATAACAATTTATTAGAGTGATATCTAATCTATATATCTATATATAGTATATAACAGTGAAACGAAAAAAACATGTTCAACAAGATCGTGCCATGTGTCAACTTCAAGATTAATAACATTGTGCTAAGTGCAATGTGTCAAGCCCTTAGTCCTCTATTACGTGACTTCACCCACTAGGTAGCTTCATTCTAATTAATTATTATAAAAACAATCCCTAAAAATATTAAATAATCATTTAAGAAGTTAATACTAACCTTGCTTTTCGATATATTTAAGTTTTATAATATATAATGGCGAGATTATTCCCCATTAATCGCCACATATTCTAAACTCTCAAATCCTCAGCTCCTCATTATTTCATTCCTCACTTACCTGCACTTGGGATTAAATCAACATGAATAATTAGATAGGTCTTCAAATTAATAATCCACAAAATACAATGAGCTTTTCTTGCTTTTTGTTTCTAATATTTTGTTGATCTACACCGAAATTGCCGAGTGTAACTAGAGTAAAGCTTCTTTCATATTCCTCATTTTCTCTTTCTCCCATGCAAGCATCATGTTGAACAAAACTCTTCAAATTTTTATTTCAATAGGGCTTACTCAATATGATAAATTTAATATTCTTTTAATATGGCTTTGATTAAGTTATGCAAATTGAACAATTTGGACGTTATTTAAAAGTATTCCGATAACATAAACTAATTGATATTTTCAAAGTTCAGGTAATAAGTTCATAGTATATAATATATATGAAAATAAATCTTTGATAGTAATAAAATCGCGTGCAATGCGGGTGTAACTGGCTAGTTAAAGATTTATTGGAATTATAGAGAAAATCTTTTAATACAAGTAAAACTCTTGTTTGGGGTTGTCAAATGTCATCCTAAGAATTTTTCTCTTCTATCTTAAAGAAACTTTTATCCAAGTTTAATTAAATTATCTAATTCCAATTTATTATATTTTCACTTTTTCTGAAATAATTTTCCATTTTTTAGCATTTTTTAATCCAAAAAAGTAATAGGTAATTCGATCAACCATCGAGACAAATGATATATTCGTTATTGCTAATCAGTGCCCTCGTGACTGCTTCGATTTTTCTTTTATTTCGTATTATTTAATTTTCACATTTTCAAGTCCTTTGTTATATTCTAAGTTCTACCCAAAAAACTAGCAGGTAATGCGGTCGGCCGTTAAGATAAATAATATGGTTATTGTGGTCGGATCAATTATTTCTAGAAAATATTTTTCTCCAAATTTGTCAATAAAATCAGAATAATTTAGTATCATAAATACTATATATATAGTTATATATATATATATATATCTTAGGATATATGTTATTTTTTTAAAAAAATAAATAATTTAGGTTGCCAATGGGAAACCTTCTCACACTGTTAGAAGTTATTCTTTAGGGACTTATAAAAACTACAGACAAATTACCTTAAGATCTTACCATCATTAATAAATAAGTGGGTATAAGAAATATTAATTTATTGAAATTACATATATCTAATAAATAATTTGAGGCAGTAGTAAGGACAATTTACAATAGCAAAACATTAATAAATGAGATAGTTAATGCAAAATAATTATCTAGAATTATATGCTCTATATAAATAAATATAGTGGCAATTTTATATGTACTATATATAGATTTGGTACATTATATATTATGTATATCTATAGAAAACTAAATTTTTTTTGTAGACACCTCAATTTGGCCCAGGAGCCTATGCGCAAAGGACCACACCACGATGAGGATTTAAGACCGACAACATAGCATGACCACGTAGAAGAAGGGAGAAATGGCCATTTACCATTCGTCGAGGAAAATCATTTCGAAAATTGTTTGCTGCATTTATTGCTTTTAAACTCGAGACATTTCTTTTAGGAGTTTTTACCTCATATATCTCATGGTTTAATCGTTTTTTAAATCTATCATATGTTTTTTTGTTAGAAATATCTAATGGTTTATATTTTGTTCCAAATATATTTTGGTGTTATCTTGTCTGTTAATGAAACACTAGTAAGCTCCAAATATATTCCATGTTTTATTTTTTTTCCCAAATCTATCATATGCTTTTAATTCTTTCCTCAAATCTATCCCATGGTTTTAATTTTTTTCTCAAATCTATCCTATGATTTTAATTATTTCCTTAGATTTATCTCATGGTTTTAATTTATTCTCAAATCTATCCTGAATAAAACGACCACAGTGACAAGACAGTTAAAACACTGATGGAGATATAGCGGCAGGATAGATTTGAAGAAAAATGTAAACCATGGGATATGGATTTAAAAAACGGTTTAACCATGGGATATATGAGGTAAAAATCTCTTTCTTTTAATTAAACTCCAATTTCAATTTTCAAGAAAAGAAAAGAAAGAAGAAAAAAGAAGAAAAAAAAGGGAAAAAAGAAGCTCCGCGGGATGTTTTCAAACTTTACGTGTGTCAATTTCGATTTTTAAAATCCGGAACGATACGCGGGATCGAAAATTTTTTTTATGTAATATTAATCATTGTATTTTTTTGAACACGATAATGGTCCAAGAATATTTCTATAATATCTGATCATCGAGATATAAATTCGAAAATAATCGAGCAATTACGATTGATGTATTTCGAAGGCTCGATATCGATTCTTATCGAGATTCGACCTTTCTTAACACAAATTGAATCTTTTATAGAGTCGATTATTTTTCGAATTTTTCAATTTCAAAATACCCATTCAAAATATTTCATATCGAGATATCGAATTAAGCCCGAAGAACGCCCGTACGGATAAATCAATAAAATAAAAGACAGAAAAATAAAAAAAAATATATGATGCGGCATGAGGGTCGGCCACAAGTGGCCCAAGTGGCTGACCCCCCATGAGCTAACCTCTCCCTCATTTCTTTCTTATTTTTTCTTCTTTCTTCATCTCCATCTTCAAAAATCTTGTATGCAATAATGATATCACGTAGTAATACTTGTTTGTCATTTTGACTTTTAATATGTAAAAAAAATTATTGACAGAAACAATTCATTATTTTCAAAAATAACATTCTTTATATGTCTTGTGACATAATTTTACGTAATAATATTGTTGCACGGAAGACCTTTTCCTCCTTTCTTCTTTCTTTTCTTTCTGCATCTCATGCAAATTGCCCTGACTCGCCGCCTACCCTGCAGGATCGAGATTCTATTCCGGCGCCAACCTACTCCTTCTATTCCTCGATAGCAACTCGATCTTCCCTCTCACTCTCTCTCTCTCTCTCTCAACTCCAAGTCAGTAGCTCTCTCTTAGCTGAAAAGGAATAGCAGTAGACAGAAAGATTTCTTTCTTTTTGATCTTCACACCATCAGCCGTCATTCCCTCACCCTCCCTCTCTCTCTCTCTCTCTTTCTCTCGGGAAAACATAGAAGCTCACCCTCTCTCACTCTCGGCCTCCATACGGCACACACAACTTCCCTTCTTCCCATGTCTCCCTCGGTTCTCACTCTTTCAGCTCCCTCTACTGACCATCCATCTCCATCTCCATCTCCATCTCTCTCTCGTCCATCATTCATTACCATTCATTCTCTTCAGCTTCTCCTACCTTCGTTTCCTTCATCACCATCCCTTCTCATCCTCAAATCATCACCCTTTCCTTGGCCTCTTTCACACCACGCTAGTAACCATCATCATCATCCTCACCTTCCCTTTCTTCCTCCTCTTCCTCTTCCTTCTATATCACTGCCACCAATACCCTCTCATCAACACCAGCAACTCACCATCCTCTCAACAGTTCCACCGCCATCACCTTCCATCTCCTTGAGTCACTCTTGTTCCTAGCTTCCCTCCATCTCCTTCTGCTATCCCTCACACTCTTCCTGACATTTCCATCACTCTCTTTCCTTCCTTCTCCCTCTTTCATCACTCCATCGCCACTCCTCCATCTTTCTTCTCTTATTCATCTTCCTTTCACAGTTGCCCTATCACCTCCCTCTCTCAGTCGACCCTCTTTTCCTTTCCCTCCTCCGTCCCCTGATGATGTTCAGCTCCTATTCTTCCCTCGTGAAGCTGCTATGGTTGAGTTGCTGCCCCTCATTTGCTTCCAGCCATTGCCATTTGCTACTGCCCACAGCTCCTTGGGCTATTTTGCTGCTGCATCTTGAGCTCTTGGAGCTGTCCCGCTGTGGCCATGGTTGCCACCTTTCCCCGCTGAGCTCCCGAGCTATGACTATTGCTTCTAGGGCCCCTCTGAGATCCTTAAAGGACTATCGTTGTTTATCCTGCTCTAATGGCTGCCCTTCCTCGAGCTCCCTCGACTAGTTGCCACTATTGTGTGCTGCCCTTATCTCCGTCAGGCTGCTTAACCACTGTCCCACCTTGCCCTTGCACTACTGGTGTTTCCTGTGCTGTGTTGCTGCCCCTTTTTCAGAGCTTTTGTCGTTGCTAAACTCCTGTTGAGGCTACTGCCCCCTTTTTCGCGGCTGTGGTGATTCTGGACGATTGGGTCAAGGCCTGGTTCGTGGACGGCCAGAAGACTTACCTGGTCCTTCTCGACACTAGTTTGAGAGAGGTATAAATCTCGAGCTTAGTGGTATGCTTAGGGCTTTTATTGTTCAGTTGATTCGATGCTTGCATTGAGATGATATCGTTAAATGAATTTTGATTAGAAAAGCACGAATCAGTTTAATGATTGAACTTGAATTTTTAAAGAATCGGGACGTGTGACAAGGAACCCATTGACTTGAAAGGGATTGGATTGATTGAAACTGGAACAAACGCACACAAACTAGACATCATGTACACCCGGCCATAATGAAATTAAAGTTGACCAAAAACATTAAATCGGCCTATTTGATCACTTGGACTTAAATTTGATAAATTAAATGGTGATGTGCACATGCGCTAAATGTGTGTATGTTTTGAGAATTGAATGTCATTTCCAATTGAAACCTCACATGAACCAGATTAATCACGTAAACTCGGCCTAAAATCGAATTTTAATTTGTCGCGATATTGGGCCCGAACCATCTAGGATACATGTTTCTATGACTTGATGTAAATCGGAGCAAAATCCGAAAATTTGAGCCCAATCACAATCGGGAAAGCAGTTGTCTAGCTACCACAGACCCGATTGGACCCTTGGGATCCAATCGAGTCACTTAGGTCGGGCTAGGCTCGTTCTGGTGACTCGACAACCAATTTGGGCTTGGTTTGGCCCACTGGGCCTAATTAGGCCCATTCGGCCCAATTAAAGCCAGTTAGGCCGGCTCGAGTCTCCTTTTCCATTTTTAAAATTAAATCAAACATAAATATTTTATCCTCGATCAAAACCCATTTGTCACAATTTTCGTAATTAAATTCGACTTGTTAGACATCGTGTCAAGTCCGAGCACGAGATGATAGTGGCATGCGCGTGTTAATCCCGGGATTTGAATTATTTTTCTTTTTTCTATGTGTTTCCAAGCAATTTAGGTGGGGAAGAGATATAAAAGGGAGGATTGAGCGATTCATGTATTCGAGTCGGGTAGGTGAGAATGAGTGAAAATTCATCTCTTTTTATATTGATCAATGTTGTAAGAATCCCACGCTTAACACATGTGAGGTCTCGAGAGACACGAGAATTGTGCGAAGCAGATTATTTCGATCATGAGGATGGTGACCCATGAAAAAGAAACTAGTTAGACTTGGGATAATTCACTTCATTTGAGAGTAAGCAGGAAATCAATAAGCATGCAATCTAGATCCACATTCAATTGGATTGAATAGGTCATATCATGGATAAATCGAAAGACGCATGCTTAGTCGCATTTCTAGTGCTCAGGCCTATTGATATCTGCATTTTGTTAATTGGATTAAGCCTAATCATTTTTAATCTCATATTCACTTTATAGTAATGAGTTGAGCCACCCCTTCCGTGATTTGAAATCGTCCATTCGGCTTGATTCTCCTGTTTTCCATTTTGAACTCACGCTGTGTGACATATACGGAGCCTAATCACTCGGTAAAGAAGTTAAAATATTACAACCAGTGACATGCTGAGTACCGATTCTCGGACGATCGAGGAAACTCAGTTGTACAGGACCCCTGAATCTAGAACCCTGTTTCCGTAAGACCATGATCTTAACAGACTGAGGAGGTATAGTTATACACTCTAGAAGGGCGACTCATCGGCCCTAGGTCTTCGGATCTAAAACAGATATTGGCGACTCCCTTCATATGGTTTATTGCGCATCCTCCCTTTTCCTTTCGTCACGAGGTGCCAGATCTCTGTCCGCACATTCTCAATCTTGTAAAATTAGTTACATCTCTAGCTTATATAAAAATATCTATACAATTCTCTTCTTCTCATGAGAAACTATTTAGTCACTATTTTAAAATTTCGTATACTTAACTTAGTATATCGTTTAATTAAGTTTCTCATTTTTTTTCTCCATACTTCTATATTTACCAAATTAAGACAATTTTGAAATTAGAGTGTTTCACTGAATGCACTAACACTTTCATCCTCAAATTTGTAGCGAGCCAACGCGTAGGTCCCCGAAAAATTGTGTCACCAATTTAGTTTCTGAATTTTCAAAAATCATAACAAAATGGTCCTTTCCAAGGTCTTCAGGATCAAAATGTTGGCAAAAAAAAAGGTGTAAAAGGGCTTTTTTGTTAGGATTTAAAAAAATTCAGGGACTAAATTGGTGGAAAAATTTTTTTTGGGGACCCATATGTTGGCTTTCTTCAAATTTGAGGACCAATTGGTTAGCGAGCACGTGTTTATCTATTTTAAAATAAGGCACAAATTAATTGAATGAATACAACTTACAAAAATATTTCTTTTTGTGCTATTGATATGATCTATAGTTCCTTACTGCATCAATTTCGCTACACCTTTCGATCGAGGTAGCTGAGATTGCCAACGACCTTACAACGGTAGTGTTGGGCCCCGATGAGGTCCTCATTGCCCAAATTTGAAAAAAAAGTAAAGCTTAGAGAAGAATGAAGGAGGTAGGTGGTCAAAGTCTTATCGGCGCATGGCTACCATCCCTTAATTGGGGTCACCGGAGACCTTTGCCTTCATGGACAACCTAATTGGGCTGACAGTAGTTGTCGTTGAGGCCCACCGATTGAAAAAATGGAAGTCGTGCTAACATTGATATCAAATTGGTGGTTTGTGTATTTTTAGGTCAAGAAAAAAGTTCGTACTAATTGGGCTGACAGTAGTTGTCGTTGAGGCCCACCGATTGAAAAAATGGAAGTCGTGCTAACATTGATATCAAATTGGTGGTTTGTGTATTTTTAGGTCAAGAAAAAAGTTCGTACTAGAATTGATAAAATGTGAAAATCCTGTATTTTTTTAGGCAATTAACCCTTATAATTATAATATGTATCTATATTATATTATATTATATATTTATTTATATATAATAACAAAGACCCGAGCTAAATTCTCATGCGACCATATCATCAAAGATATACAACGAAATTCCCTCGCATTACCATGTCATCGTTTATACATTTTTTATCAAAGAAATATGTGCGATTTCTATATCAGCATCTATATATATAGAGTGATATATTGAAATATATAACGGGAAATGAAATTCAATATATAGTGGATGTTATAGATACTATGGAAATTCAATAGGAAATTCACTATATATAATGAAATTCAATATATAGTGTATGTTCAATAGGAAATTCAATATATAGTTGATATTGAAAGCATCTAGCACATAAAAGGTATGTTCTCCAAACATTTTCGAGAATTCTGCTATTCAAAGTACCACATGGCATCTATATTATTGCATATGTAATAGGAAAAAAGACAAAAACCCTCATTGTGCTTTGGGGTTGGAATAAATCGCACCCTGTTATTTATTTGGGACAATTAACCCATGTGAATTACTCCGTCAGATATATGGGGGTTCCGAAGTTATTTTTTTCATTTTCAGTTCTCAATCTTTAGTTTTTTAATCATTTTGATCCTAAATCTTTTTCTTTTATCATTCTTATCCTCAACTTTCCATTTTGTTTCATTTTAATCCAATAAAGAAAAATCGAAGGAGGAAGGGGTCGGGGCCGCCAATCGGCGATCCTGAACCCTCCACCGAGGGCGCCAGCACCCATAGAGGATGTCGGCGACCTCGGTGGAGGGGCTGAGGTCGCCGATTGGCGGCCCCGACCCCGAATCGACCGGGGACCCTGAGTCGAAGTCCTTGGTCGATTTGCCGGAGTCGGGGCCACCAATCAGCGATCCTGACCTTTCCACCGAGGTCACCAACGTTCTCTGTGGGTGCCGGCGCCCTCAATGGAGGGTTCGGAGTCGCCGATTGGTGGCCCCAACCCCTTCCCCCTTCGATTTTTCGTTATAGGACTAAAATGAAATAAAATGAAAAGTTGAGGATAAGAATGATGAAAGAAAATGATTTAGGATCAAAATGATTAAAAAACTAAAGATTGAGGACTGAAAATGAAAAAAATAATTTCGGAACCCCATATATCTGACGGAGCAAATCACAGGGGGCTAATTGTCCCAAATAAAAAATAGGGTGCGATTTGTCTCAACCACAAACCACATGGGGAGTTTTTGTCTTTTTCCCTATGTAATATATAATAGTAGAATATACATATAAATATCGATTCCATAATAATTATGAAATCTACATTTATAACACACAAGACTAATTTGTACAACACAAATCTTATAGAGATGAATTTCAATAGTGAGTATATATTTTAGAGACCAATTTGCATGTTGTGTCAAATTTTTTGGGTATCCTAAAAGGTTAGCATTTTCGTTAGGAGCAACCGCTTCTATAAAGATTTCGTCTTTTGTTATTGCTTGATTCTCAATCTTAGGCGCCTATCGGAAATCAATCTCTCATTGTTCCTTCAGCTGACGCTGAGAGCTGATTCAAGAAGCATCCCGCGAATATCGAACGGCAGATATATAAGATTGTCGGGCCGCCGCCAGAATCAAAAAGTTCCCATTTTCCTGTTCAATCAAATTCCTCTGTTGAGGAAGAGGAGGAGGAGGAGAAGCGATGGACAAAGACAAGGCGGAGTTCTTGAAGGAGTTCAGCGACGGCTTCGGGGTATCCCGATGGTCCCATATCCGTTGATGAAATCCGGGCCACTGAGTTCACGCTATTGGAGGGAGAGTCTGCTTCCTTTCTGTCACTCTCCATCTCTCTTTCGCTGGCCACCTGAATAATTTGGTATGGGCTTGGGTTTTGTTCTTGGGCGAATTTTACATGCAGGTCTTGTCTACTTGGATCACGCTGAAGTAACCTGATTGTACTCTGAGCTGCAGGTGGAAGCTTATCTTTAAGGAGCTGACTACTACTTGTCTATGGAAATCCTCGTGTCCTGCTCTTCGCCAAACTTATCTCTTTGGCCTTGTGATTCATTTTCTTTTGGTCCAATTAGTTGCTCAAGAAAGATTTGGTCTCTTCGGACTTTGGATGGATAATCATGAGACAACGGGACCCATAACTTGCATTTGTTTCCAAAGATCCTACAATTTTGCTTATTTGAAGATATAATTTCTCCATTGCTGTGAGTTTCAAGTATTCTCTTAAGTATAGCTTTTCTCAGTTGTTTACATCAACTTATGTGCAAGCATTGAAGGTCGATGAATTCTTTGACCTCGAGAAAGAGAGAGCCTGAGCGACACAAGCATAGCGATTTCTTTCTGACATTGTGAGGGAATCCCGGCAACAGGCAGGTACCATATTTTGGGCTTTTAGCTGTTTGATTTGATTCCTAAAAGATAGTTGATAGTGCACGACGTGGACTTGCTTGGGCATATTACTCTTCGGTATGCTTGTCCATAACAAAGATGTGCAAAAAGCTGATTTCGACCTCCAGGAAAAGACTTTCCATTATGCCTAATGTGGTCTTTTAACTCAACTTTGCAATCATTACACCAAGTAACCCGATTACATTAGTTGACTCAAACAAATCAGCACTCAAGGTGACAATGGCATTAGGTTAATTTGGCGTCACATCCTCATCAGCTTTCTTATTCTCGTGTACAATGCAGGAGTTCAAAATATACTAAAAACATCTCGTGCATAGCACCAAATGAATAGATTGGGGATATTGATTATTTCATTATCTAAAGGTAAGGGTAGTATTGACTAAAGCAATATAGGAGAAATGAAGTTTAGTACAACAATGCCCTCTTTTGATTCAGTATATAATAGGTCTAAGATTCAATACTTAACAGTGAACTTTCGTACCCCTGTATTTTTTCTTTTCCTATATCCATGAGCATCCAGTATAATCTAGAGAAAAAAACCTTGCGTGCTTATTTTATTTGTGTTATAATTAGTTAGAACTTAAATTGATATGCGTTTTGTGCTAAATTAAATAGCTATTAATATGTTTTTGTAATTCTGTTATGACACTGTTTCAATTGGACATAATGCTATCCTCTCTTGGTGCCATTGCCAACAAGCACCGAGGTCGACTGATTTGAGCACGTTGGGCAACAGTGGCAACCATGACCCCTCATATGAGTTCCTTGGCGCTCTCTGACACCGCCACGACCTCAAACAGCGAAAATGTGCTGGCTAGGCGAATACCCTCAATGTTTTTGTCACATTTCCTCATAAGTTATGGATCATCTTTTAAGCAAGGAAGATAAAGTTACTTGTCCTATCATAGCACCTTTTTTAATAGCGTCCCTTAACTCCACCACTCAACGTTCTTTGATTGTGATTGGTAATGGAGTGAAATTGAACTCGTCTCCATTCTAAATATATATATATGAGATTATAATGTTCTTTGATTATATGAGATTATAATGATCATTAAAAAATAATATGTGTACGAATTTATTATTAAATAGAAAAAAAATATCGATTATATTATTGAATTTATGAAAAAATTGAGTGAAAATAAGAAATTTATTATTAAAAATTACTTGTATAGCAATGAAAAATATATATATATATATATTTATTATTAAATAAGAAAAAATTATAAAATTATTATTATTATGCTATTAAATTTGAATAAAAATGAAGTGAAGTGACATTAAAATAGAGTTGAACTCCATTCCCGACAATTGAGTCAGATCAATTTGACTTTAGGTGCTGATATCAGTTTCTTGTCCCCATGCGAAGGGGGAGGCCTTTGCACCATACAATGAAAAGTGTATTATTTGACTCGATAATTATTTCAGTTTTTAATAAATTACTAACAAAAAAATAAAGTACACAAGTTTCAAAATAAACTACTCGAATTCGAAATAAGTGATAAAAATTTCTAAATAATTTAGACAGATTTCATAAAATCTCCCCCCGTGAAACGGTTATGCATAAACAAATGAATAAAAAGAAAACGCCCACTTTAATCTTCGTTCTTGATTTAATAATTACTCTGTTTATCCCAAAACATGCCTCTTTCTTTAATTTGTTTGACCCAAAAAAGGGGAAACTAAACCAGAAATCCATTTTGCAGGATGAAAAAATGGCTGGTGCAGGAGGCGTGCTTTCATGCAAACATTGGCTACGGAACATCGGTGGAGGCTGAATTGTGTGGGTTCAGATCGAGTTTGGAAATGGCATGGAATTTGGGATTCGTGCTCCTAATTCTAGAAGGTTTGAATCTCAAGTGATTGCAAACGCTCTGATCGAGCCCGAGGAGTGCGACATTCAGATAGCTTTGGTGGTTACGGCCACTTTTCTGAGTGATTTGGCAGCGTCGACTTGATAGAGATGAGTGACAGTGAAGAGGCCCCCCACCAACCGCGAGAATATGCCGGCTGGCGAATCTTGTACTTTCCTCTTCTTTCGATTTACATATTCCATGGTTATGCCTAATGGCATTACTCGCATGATTGCTTTGAACGCCACTGGTGCTACTTTACCTCTCTTTTTTTATTTTCCTCGTTTTCGGTTTCTACCCTTATGTCCAAAAATCTGTCGGCTCTTTGATTAATCCAACTGGAGTCATGTTAGCTCACCGATCAGTAAAATTCTTCCCATCAAAGATTTTCTCTATTCAAAAGATTGAAATTCGATACCTTATTCAAGGAGAATAAGTATCGAAAATGTTTAAATCAGTGCTCGTAAATATTTATTTTACTTAATGCATTGGGTTTAGCCCGGTGTCTCAAAAAAAAATCAAGCCAGCATATATATATATATATGTATATATATATATATATATTAGTTTTTGTCCATTTCAATAAAGTCTTCGGCAGTAGGTAAGATATATTCATCAATCTGCATGGGCAAATGCCGACAATTTTTTTGGCCAATAATATTAAGATAATAATTTATACAATGCCCTATATAACACGTATGAAAATGTTTGTATTTTATAAATTTATGAAAATAAATGAGTAACAAAATTAATTTTCACTATTGGGTCTTTGTATGGATACAGGAAGAAAAAATATTGTGTGTAATTCAAAAAATATGTGTTTAATTAGTATAATTTTCTAAGAAATATTGCTTATAGACGAAGAAAACTTGTGCCTATGAATAAGTACTTATATATGTATAACTCTTTAGAAAAAAAAGGTAAAATAGATAAAGAAAATAGAGTAACATGATGGTGTCAAATCTTACAGTGATTGGGGAAAAAATGAGAAAAACTTATACTCCATATGGCATAAAACATGACATTATATTTTTAAGGAATATAATTGATCAATCATATTGATGGGGTCATTTGATCCAGTGGATCAATTAGGTTACACCACCACTAATACTAGACAAAAGAAAGAAATAAAAAAAAGGGACATGAAGAAAGTTGTGTACTTTCAAACAAAAATTTGAAGAAAAATATAACATGTGTTCCATTTTGTATATTTAGTACTCTTAGTACGAATTTTTTTTTCTAAATTTTCCAAATAAAAGTTGGGCAAAAGTACTTTTTGAAAATTTTTCGACTATAATGATCGAATCATTTGGCATAACCCACTGACCAAATTACGCGATACATTATTTGAGTCAGATTTGAAACAAAAAAACTAAAATGGCATAACTTTTCGACCTAAGAATTGGATCATTTGATGTAACGCGTCGAAAGAATTATGTGGATCGGGGTATGATATGAGAACGCAATAAAGACATAAACTTGTTGACCTTACGATAAAATGTTTTGCATAATGCATGATCGGATTACGTGATACCTTGTTCGGATCAGATCCGAAAATGCTAAAAATGGGTGGAAATTTTTTAAAAAATGAGGATTACAAAAAATGAAAAACAAAATAAAAGGATTTTGATAGGATCATTTGGCGTAATTCATCGACCGAATTACGTAATATGTTATTCGGGTTAGATTTGAAAATACTAGGGTGTGTTTGGAAAATGAAAAATGTTCAACTCTGCTCTGTTCAACTTGCTATAAGACAAAACTGCCCGCAACATTTGAAGAGCAGTAGATCCCGCATGGGTGTGTTTAACTAGTCGTTCCTTTAGGGTTACAGATAATTTTTTTTTTCGCTTTTGTCGGCAAAAGGTTGCAGGGAGCCGTTGAGTGAGAGGATACACAACAGAAGCCGACTCGATGCTCTCCATCTTCTCCTCCTTCCTGCATGTTCCCTCTTCTTCCTTGTAGAGTTTGTCTGCATAGGCATCGGCCGAAATCGGCAGGATTTCTTTGTAATCGAGGTCGGAAACTGCCCGTTTGGTGAGTCGGAGTTATCAATTTCACTGATTACTGACTTATCAATACGTTATTTGCAGATCCCCGTTCGTCCGTGAAGGCTTGCGTCAATGGAGCTGGTGCGAAGAACAGTGAAAAGCATGAGCTTTTCAGGAGTGATTCACGAAGGACGTCCTGTCTGTCACCGGTTGCCAGAGATTCTCGACTTTGATCGCTGTCGGGGGCCCCCTTCAGATCGCTGTTATCCACTAGGATTGGGGTTTAAGAACCACAGGAAGTTGTTGTTTTGGAGAGGCATCGGCAGTGTGGTAACATTTTCTGCTCGCTATCTCGATTAATGCTTCTGGATTATTGATTTCGGTGGAATTTCGAAGCTATCTGCTTATACAGACCTCCTTGGTTATCTGCTACCATTATCCTGTTAGTGTAAGGTGGCGTATTTGTGTTAATTTCATCAATCTGTTTTTCATCTCAATGAAAAAGCCTTGTCTGGTGTCCTTTCCGGAATAGGCCGAAGTTGTGAGCATGTTCTTCCTGATTTGTTAACAGAATGCCCATGTTGCTGTGGATTACTGGTTCGCCCTGTTTGTGCTTCTCTTCCTTGTCTGCTCAGTGTGCATTATGTTGGCTTATGGCCGTTGTCATCTTAGTGTGCATTCTGTGGGATAGCATGATGCATGTTCTCTGTAGTTCAAGAAAAGAATGACTGATTTCGGTGTTTAATGTTGGTGACTATTGTTGCTGATAGATCATTGATAGGTGCACTATTAGACCATTGTTATTCTGGACCAACCGCATGCGTCATGGCTCCTAAAGGCGAAAATATCATCGACTGGAGTGATGAAATGGAGTATACTTTCATAAACATAATGCTTGAGAAGCTGAGAAGAGCACATACTACAACATGGAAGCAAAATACATGAAAGGAGATCATAGTTGAGATGACAAATCTTTATCCCGATCAGCAACTGTGTTTGCAAAAGGTAAAGGATAAGCATAAGAGAATGAAGACAAATTTCACCCGATTCTCTGAATTAGTCAGGCATATAGGCGTCGGGTGGGATGCAGACACAAACACTATCACAGCCGACCAAGATGTTTGGGATATGTTTGCAAAGGTACATTCTCATAAATTGTATGTTTGGGTTCTATGGTTGTTTTGAATGAATTGTCACTGATATCCTTTGAGTCATGTTGTACTTCATCGTACAGAAGAATAGAGCATACAAGGCATTCCGGAGCAAGGGCTGCAGCCACTACGATTTGCAGAAGCAACTCTTTAGTTCCTCAGTGCCTACCACTGCTCTTCGCATCTCCTCGGCCGATCCACCTCCAACTTTAGAAGAAGAACGCCGATTAAATGAGGAATTCTTATCTAGGGGGAAGGGAAAGGAGAAACTACATGTCGACCTCGAAGAAGGCTCCGACGAGAGTGACGACCTCGTCCATGTTGCGGAGCCCATTATAACCGAGTCTCGACGTCGAGTGCCGAAAAGAGGTCTAAGCAAGAGCTCACAAATACAAGAGTGCATGGACCTGTTCAGGGAGAGTTACACGAAGCAACAACCACATAAAACTCCACCGTTGGCAAAGAGAAGCAAGTCGGTATCAAGCCCTGAGAAACCTGAGAAGAATAGCATCGACGAAGGCCTCGAGGAGTTGGCTAAATTGAAATCGAGAATCCTTCACTCCTTGTATGTGAAAGCCGCCGAAGCCCTCCTTGATCCGACAGCGCGGAGGCTTTTCATGTGGTTCAAGGAGGACGATCGACTGGAATGGATAATGCAGCTTCCTCATTCTTGAGGAATCCATGAACCCATCTTTATATATATTTTTTCTAACTACTGGGGTATTTTTTGTTTGTTTTGTGTGTTTTCTTCTGTTGATGAATTCTTGTTTTATGTTTGTGTTGCATGTTAATGACTGCTTGGTTATAACTAATGTGTTTCACTTTTAACCGACGTGTTCGTGAACTTATGTCCGCAGTTATAGGCGATCATTTGTCAATCAGTATGTCTCGTAATGCGTCATACTCGAGCTATGATAATAACTCTATTAACAACGAGCCTGACAGTAGGTGACGAGCGTTCTTCCACTTGATGATGCAATATGATCAGCTCAATGAGTCCATTCCACGGAACAGGCCTTGTAGAAATTCAACACTTCAAGGAAGACAGTACATTGTTGAACTACTAGGGAGTGACGTTCGGTGCTTTGAAAGTTTCAGAATGGAACCCTACGTGTTTAGAAATCTATGCGACACACTTCGATTGCGATGTGGCATCACAGATACCAGTAGAGGTATTACTGTCGAAGAGCAAGTCGGTATGTTCTTGTTAGTTATTTCATACAGTATGCGATTTTCAATGGTGGCGGAAATGTTTCAGTATTCGAACGAGACGGTGTCACGATTTATCAAAAAAATTGCACGCGGAATACAACAATTATCGCAATATTTTATAACACCGCGGAACGTTGCTGTCCAGCCAGAAATTGAAAATGAAGAAAGGTGGCGTTTCTTTTTTTTTTTTGGATAAATGATGAAACTTCATTGATAACAGATGAATTTACATCAGAAACCAATACCATTTTCCTCTATACGGAGTAAAATAAAAAATACCCAAGAGCTACTCCCAAGTCAACTAGTTGCAGTATCAAAATGGTGAAACATATGCCTCGCAATGATAGAGTGTGCAATTTTGCATGAGAATCGAGGGAGAACAGACAACTTTGCTTTCACATCCGAGAAGATCCTTCGTATTATAATTGTTGGAGGCGAGACTTGATTCCGGTAGAGCCTGGCGTTCCTCTCCCTCCAGATGCAGTAAATGTAGTGAGTCCAGAGAAGTTTAAGACAAATAATATCCAGCTTCTTTCCACGGAGAGAGGAGACCCAGCAAAGTTCCGTATTCCAGTCAACATTGTGTTTGTTCATTCCAACACGGTCTAATAAACTTCTCCAAATCCCTTGGGTGATAGGGCATTCAAAAAAGAGGTGATTTCGGGTCTCCAATTCCAAACTACAGAATTCGCATTCGGGTGCAGTAATCGAGATTCTCCAACTCATAAGCCTATCTTTTGTACTCAATCTATTATGAATACAAAGCCAGCTAATGAAAGAGGATCGAGCGTTTCTTTAGGGTATGTCTTCTACTAATTTCTTAATGTACAAAATTATTTTTGGTATACTATGTTCTGTACATACAAATTTGCGTTTGTTATGCAGCATTGTATTGGAGCTATCGATGGAACCCATGTCGCTGCATGTGTGCCATAGGTGAGCAGAGTACCTTATTGCGATCGGAATGCCGAAATATTTCAAAATGTATTGGCTGTTTGTTCACACGACATGATGTTTACATAAGTGATGACGGGTTAGGAGGCCTCCGCACACGATTCAAGAATATTTTCCAAAGCTGCGTGAGTGGAAGGTTTTCCAGCATTGCGTGGTCGTGAGTATTTGCTTATAAATTCGACGGTTTTCTATGTAATTGCAACCCTAATTTAATTAACTGTAATTTTTCTTATGTTCTTTGCATAACAATATTATGCTATTGATGCAGGGTTTCCAAATATACCAGGATATTTGGCTCCATACAAGGGAGAACGATACCACCAGAGTGATTTTCCTCGGCAAAATCCTCCAACAACGGAAAAAGAGCTATTCAATTAGCGCCATACGTTAGTGCGTAATGTCATCAAACGTTGCTTTGGTATTTTGAAAAAGAGATTCGTCATACTGAGTTTAATGACGAACTACATACCTTATACACAAGGGCAACTTGTCCTTGCCTGTTTTATTTTGCATAATTTTATACGCCGTAATAATTACCATGACATATTATTTATGGAGTACGGCGATGCATGAGTTGATTACGATGAATTTCACAATCCTCCACTACAAGAAGGAATTAGAGTAGATGTAGATATGAGTAGGGACGAAATGAACGCTGTATGCGATCGTATCGCTAATCGATTATGGCGTGCAGAGAGAAGATGACGATGACATGCACTTACGTGTTGTATTATGAGTTGTCTTATTTATTATTATGATGTGATAAATGAATTTATACGCATTATATTAAATGACAAAAATTAATGTATATAATTATTTTTGTATGTGTCTTTAACGTGGTTGCTTTATTTTGTAAAATGTGTGAAAGTCTACTCCACTCTTCTGAAAAGTTGCGACACCTTCATGTGGCAAAAGGACAAGGAAAGTTGAAAAAGAAAAAAAAAACGGCAGAAGCCTACCATCCCTTGTTTTGGCATTTGTTGAAATAAGCTTCAACCGGATTTGATCGTGCCCATGTGCTGCAGCTGGGTCCCACAGAAAGGGAAAATTCCCCCTTCAGTTGTCGGGTAGTAAACAGAGTTGGACATAGTTGAACATTTTTTATTTTCCAAACAGGCCCTAAGGGCATAACATTTCGACCTGACGATTGGATCATTTGGCTTAATGCATCGATCGAATTACGTGGGACTTTATTAGGGTCAGATCTGAAATCACTAAAAAGAAGTAACAAGTAGATCGAATTATGTGATATTCTTTTGGCGAAATTAAAAATAAATAAATTTTAACAATTTAAAAAAAAAAAGGTGGAGCCGAGAGCACATGTCCCCCGCTCTCACTCCTCATGACGGACCAGGTTTCATTTGTTAGTATTCTCCTCATGACGGGCCCGGTTTCATATATCAGAGAGAAGATGTAACAAGGACACAGTGGGCTAACCCCGTGAAGGCAACTGTTTTAATATATTTAAAGAAAGATATCTGTATATTCTGCTATAAGAACAACCTGAACTGGGAAGATCAGAGTCAGAGTGAAACAACGCCATGGAGTCTTCAAGTCCTATGAGACTTTTGCTTGTTTTGGTCTTGCAGCTTTCGGTTCAACTGAGAGCTTACACCGCTCCAATCGAAGAAACCTTCTTTCGATGTTTATCGGTTAATTCCAAGCTTGCCATTCCTCTGTCCTCATACTACACCCCCAACAACGCCTCATCCTTCACCTCTCTGCTCGACTCCACAGCACAGAGCCTTCGGTACGTGGGCCCAAAGGTGCCGAAACCCGACATCATATTCACCCCCCTCGGGGAACCCCATGTTCAAGCAGCTGTTATTTGCTCAAGGAGGCTCAATGTCCACATTCGAGTTCGTAGCGGAGGTCATGACTATGAGGCGGTGTCATATGTATCCCAGATCGAGACCCCTTTCATAGTCATAGACCTCGTGAGGCTCCGCGGGATTGATGTTGACATTCCAAGGAAGACTGCATGGGTCCAGGCAGGGGCCACAGATGGAGAAGTCTATTACAAGATAGCAGAGAGGAGTAAGGTCCATGGTTTCCCCATGGGTGTCTGCACAACCATTGGCATTGGTGGTCACATCACTGGAGGAGGCATTGGTTCAATGATGAGGAAGTTCGGCATCGCGGCTGATAATGTGTTGGATGCCCGAATCGTGGACTCGAAGGGTAGGATCCTAAACCGAGCGGCTATGGGGGAGGACCTCTTCTGGGCTATTCGAGGAGGAGGGGGAGGTAGTTTTGGGATCATCCTTGCTTGGAGGATAAAGCTGGTTAATGTTCCACAGACTGTGACGGTCTTCACGGTCTCGAAAACATTGGATCAAGATGGGACCAAGCTCCTACTCCGGTGGCAAGAAGTTGCCCCCAAGCTCGACGATAACCTTTTCCTAAATGTCGCCATACGGCCAGCCCCAACTGGGAATGGAACCAGCAGGACGGTGACCACAACTTACCGCGCCCTGTTCCTTGGGAGCAGGACGCACCTTCTCAAGGTGATGGAGGAAGGCTTCCCAGAGCTGGGCCTAACTAGCCAGGACTGCATTGAGACAAGCTGGATCGAGTCTGTCCTGTACATGGCATTGTTCCCTAACACCACGGGGCTCGAGGTCCTCCGCCAGGTCATATCCTCAATTCCGCCGGGCTACTTCAAAGCAAAGGCTGACTTTGTGCGGGTACCCATCCCCGAGAGCGGGCTGAACGGGCTGTGGAAGCTCTTTCTCGAAGAAGAGAGCCCATTCATGCAATGGACCCCTTACGGGGGGATGATGGAGAGGATTTTCGAGGATGCAACTCCTTTTCCGCACAGAAGGGGAATATTGTTCGAGATCTTCTATAGTACGTCTTGGCAGAAGGATGAAGACCCATCAAAGCACATGAACTGGATCAAGAGGCTTTACAATTACATGGGTCCTTATGTGTCGAGCTCTCCTAGGGAGGCCTATGTGAACTACAGGGACCTCGATTTGGGTATGAATCGGAACTTGAAAAATGCAACCGATTATGATCTGATAGAGGCGAGTGCCTGGGGAACTAAGTATTTCAAGCGGAATTTCTATAAGCTGCTGGAAGTGAAGAGTAGAGTCGATCCCGACAACATCTTCAGGCACGAGCAAAGCATTCCACCCCTGCTTGTCAAGGGGCAGACCTGATCTGGACCATTTTCCATTCTCCTTATAATATCTCCCTTCTGTCTCCCCATGAGTGCACGCCTCCGCGAACGATGCTTTTATTGAACACCTGTAGATGTTCTATAGTTATAGCTTCTCCCAACAAATTTTGTAGCATAAATAAAAGGAAATGAATTCGGTTCTTTTTTTTTTTTTATAAGTTGGAATGAGGTTCACCATCCCCCCTTTTCCATTAAGAAAAAAGCCCTCACATGAAATGATTAGGGAGAAAAATCGTCTATAGAACCTGCAATTATTCCAAAAGGTTACTTTGACGACATGGATGGAATCATAAGGGCGTCATTACTTATAACCATGGTTGCTTCGCGAATGAAGGTCAATCGTTTCATCTTATAACATCATACGTGCCAGAAATGACTTAAAAGAGTACAATAGAAATGACATTCGTTCACGAATCTAAACGGCATAAACTATTACTCTTAGTCTAATTTTTCCGATTTCTGTTGATTTTCCAGTTATCTAGACATTTTTTTTATGGTAATATTCTAGAAGTCTTTAAATAATGATTAAATTTTGAAAAATGAAAAATATAAATAAATAAAGAGAGAAAATGAAGGAGAAGGTTTGGATGCCTCCACGCCGGTCACCACTATGTTTGATGAGGTCGCGGTCATCATCACCAAGGAGGTTGTGATTAGTGCAGGGCACCCCCACAGATCTTTGATTTGGGCTCGCAATCTCTCTGTATTCTCTCTTTGCCCCTTGTTGTCATCTTCTTTGAAACCCAATCGGCATCACAATTGAAAAAAAAAAAGATTTCATTAATTTTCAAGAAATTACGGACGACGTCAAGTTTTACTAATTATGTGTACTCTGACGCCCAGAATTCTTTTTTTCCCCGATATGTAGTTTGGTACCTGAATGTATAACAGACCATGACTAATCCAGCTCAAATCAAGTCAGTCTATATTAAGGGGATAACTCTCTCAGTATAAATAAAAGAAACTAATAAAAAGTTAATAAATATCTCTCTGAATGAATTTAATCTTTGTTGTATAATTTCCAATATCATCTACTCCATTATTTTTTTGGTAGTTTCTGCAAAGAGAATGTAAAAGGGTTTTTCTATCCTATAAATTGATCTAATTCTCATTAACGCATGAGCACCAATTTTCTAATGCCAAATATACTCATTTTCCTTACCAAATAAATGCCCAACACATTTACCGAACAAGTCTCCAACAGTAAATCCACACAACACAATAATTAGAAAATTTATATCGCCTTAACTATCAGCAAAACAGAAAGAGACAGTTGCAAGTAAAAACTAATGACAATGAAAATAAATGGGAAAGGAATGTAGGGGAAAATGGACATATAGTAGCCCACATACAATTGTGCCGGCTCTTGAATAAGGAAAATAATCTACAAAGACATTTGCAATGGGAAAATTAGGAAACTGGAAGAACATGGCAGCAAAATCTTTGGGACAAAATGTCGGGAGGTTTCTTTTGACATCAAAAAAGAAGAAGAAAAAAACAGAGGTATATATTAGGTGCAATAAGTCATCTGCCAAGAAGAATTTGTCGACCATGGAAAAAGTCACATAACAGAAATAATGCTTTCCAATTATTGTGGTTGGCATGATTTTATTTAAATTATGTTACATATCCTCCTTCATTTTCATATATATATATATATATATCCACTTTAATTAAAATAATGATATATTTTATTACTTATTCTTTTTGCGGGATTTTATTGGATGGATCAGAGTTTAAAGCGAAACTCTGGAGATAATCTCTAGTGATCTTATTACTATAATTTTATTATAATTATTTTTAATTGAAATAATCTTGTTGATTTTCCTCATCATATCACTGTGAGAAAGAAATTATATTCTTACTTTAGAAGATAATATTTTTAATGATATTTTTTTGCAATTTTCATGCTAAGATGTTGGAGAGATCTACATATATATAAATGGATTGTATTTTAGAAAACTAAGTTGATTGTGTGCATATATCTATATTTATCATGTGTTAACCAGTATAATATTATTGATTATTAGCGTATATTATAACACATTCTAAACATAAGAATCACATGAGTAATTATCGTATTCCTTAGAAAATATCTATTGGCCTTACTAGTACTAGGAGAGTAAGTAGGAAAGGAACGAGTAATACTGGACCTAGATTTTTGTGATATCATTTTATACTGATGAAAATATCATTTTTTATTAGTTAATAATATTGGATTAACTTGTTGTTGGATATACTTAATTAATAAAATTTTTATTTATGATTATGATAGTGATATTAGTGTAACATATATTGCCCTGCTGAAAAAATTTCCTAGCTCCATCCCTGACTGTGAGGAAGGAATATTGAAGATTTTCTTCATACTCTTGGGAGAAACATTGACACCGGAATATCTCGACAAAATACAAAAAAAAAAAAGGAGGAAAAAAGGAATGAATGTTTTGTAATATTTCATGTGGGGGGCTTTAGCGTTGAGTATTTGTTTGGTAAGAGGAATGTGGGTTTAATGTTAGATTCTTTTTTTCTTAAGAGAGATTAAGGGGTACATTAGACATTAGAGAATTAGAGTTCTTTCATTAATGATTGTTTATCTTATGCCCTAAGCGCATAAAATAGAAAAACGCAAATGCAATATTAATATATATCTATCTCTATTTTTAATTGGCTAAAGGACCTTTAATTTCATTATGATGCGCATAATCTAATCCACAAGAGCTATTGAATTGAAATTTAAATAGTTATCCACTACTCAAGCATTACCTTTTCTCTCTTCTTTTCTCATGTGTGATCATATCGATATTTGTTAAGAGCACTTCCATTGTCACATTTTAATATGCAGTCAACTTCAACTTTTTATCCTACCAAAAAACCTTCAAGTTCTTAGTGCTAGTGCTCATGGCTAATGTTTTATATCGATTCTTTATCACCTTACAATAGAACGACAAGTTTGCTTTAATTGAAGCATGCCATGAGGGATAACACAGTAGTGCTATTTGATTTTCTTTGAAGGAAAAAAAATTATAAAACTAATTACAAATGTCAATATTACTGCTACTGTACCTATGATTTCCATTGTCTTCAACTTCATGGACTCTCATTAGCACCCGATGAATTCTATAATCTATAATCTATAATCTATCTATACATAATGTAAAATTCACTTGTAGAGCATTAAATCTATTTAAATTAATATATTTGAAAAATAGAATACAACTTAACTCGTTTTGAATCTCATGCATTGCATGAGTTTATTTACATATAGTAATTTATTCACAGTCTTTAAAGAGAAAATTACTTTTTATGATCAGTTAGAATTTTCAATAATCAAGTTCTATTTTTGAAGAATATTTTATAATATGTTAGATTTTAGACTAATTTAAAATGGTTTAGTGACAATTCTGTGACTGATTCTCATATTTAATTTGTTTTGCAGGTATCTAATTAGTTATTTGTATATTGATTCTCATATTTAATCTGTTCTGCAAGTATCTAATTAAAATTTCGTATATCATCCAAGATTGTTATATATATTTGGTTGAAATATAGAAACCTAATTTTGTAATTTTTTAACGTAATATTTTCTAATAGTATGTTGGGATGTTCTCCTTTAAAATACTTAATTTAAATTTTTTGATAATATTTTTATTTAAAAAGTGAATTTGATTAATTTATATTTCAATTTTATATGTGGAATTGTATGGATAATATGATAACTCTGTTGTATCATATACTTATTTTTATTTATAGAAATGAACTGTAATAGTTATTTTTAGTTTGTTAATAGCATATATTAGGTGTATTTATTACTTAGTGTAGTTTAATTTATTATATACTAGTTATATTGCCCATAGGTTGCATGGGTTGTTATACCATAAAAAGTAATATTTAGAACAATTATTTTCAATAATAAATGAAAAGAATGGAGGACGATATAGCAATTAGCAATGAATTTGCAAATGAATGATAATAATGAGATATTTTTAAAAAATTGGTGAATCCTCCATTATTTATTTTATTTACTATAATATTGTATTTATGAAAAGCATTTCTCCTTTGCCCCCATTTTGTTTTTGTCGGCATAAATAACTAATGCCTTTTTATCAGCCAAATTTGTTAATTATTACATAGCTTACGATTATTTTCTTTTTATAATCCTATTTTAATTTATATTATTTTTTAGGGTAAATTACAAAAAAAAACTCAAGTTTTGTAAAATGTCTCAATTTTGTCCTAAATTTTGTTTTGTAACAAAAAAAATCATAAGTTTTCTAAAATGTCTAGAAAATGACATCCGTTATAACTTCCGTCAATTTTTGCTGCTGATGGTGGGTCCCTTTAACAGTCCACGTAGGTCACACGTAGGCTAGTGGGTCCTTTTAATAGTCCACGTAGGTCACACGTAGACAAAAATTGACGGAAGTTATAACGGAGATCATTTTTGAGACATTTTAGAAAACTTATGGTTTTTTTGTTACAAAACAAAATTTAAGACAAAACTGAGATTTTACAAAACTTGGGTTTTTTTTTGTAATTTGCCCTATTTTTTATATATATACTTATTCGTTGAATCTTATTAATTAACTATAATACTTATTTTAGCATAATAATTCATTTATGAAATACATAATTATCTTTTTTTTAGATATTGATAACATTTAATACGTGTATTTATTGCAAGCGTAGTTTGTTTTACTATATATATATATATATATATATATAAATGAAACTCACTTGAGTAGTATTAAATATGCTTAAATTAATGCACTTTAAAATTGTTTTAATATGGAAAATTAAAAAATTACTTAAGAAGTATATAATATATCCACATATATATTGAAAAAGAAAAAATAGAAGAAAACTTAATTTTAGTTTTCTGAATTAAAAATAATATGAAAACTTACTTTAGTAGTATTAAATGTGTTAATTTTAATTTTCAGAATTAAAACTTATAGAAAAACTCACTTCAATAGTATCTTTTTATAAAGAAAACATACTACCTTAATGCTTTTACTGTGAGTTTCACAAAAATCACTTTGACAAAATTACTTTTATTTTCCCAATTAAAAAATATATATTTAAGAATCTATATTATATATCCACATACAAATTTAACAAGAAAAATAGAAGAAAAATTAGTTTTAATTTTTGAAATTAAAAATTATACAGAAACCTTCTTGAGTAGTATTAAATGTGCTTAAATTAATACACTAAAAAGTTTTAAAAAAAGTTCTTTAATTTTCCAAAAAAAAGTTAATTAAGAATCTCTGTTATATATCCACATATATATATTTTACAAGAAAAATATATATATGAGAATCAAAACCATAATTAAACTTTTAATAAATGAACTAAAATAAAATTTGAGCAAATAAATTTCAAACATGAAAAATGATAATAAAAGTACTTAAAAAAGGAAATAAGTTATACCAATTCGTAGAAACCATGGAATTTTTAATCAACATGTTAAAAGAAAATCCTAAATTAATATTAGAAATAAAAAAATTACAATAAAAACTCGGAAAAGATTATTTTAAGACATATTTTAAAATAATAAATAAAATCAGAGTTATAGTATCATTTTAACCGAGTTTATGAATGTTATTGAATTACAATGAAGTACATGGGAATTGGAAAAGTAAAAGTAAAAATCAACCTCAGAATAAAAGACAGTGTACTTTCCCTTACTCAAACTTGACAAAGTTTTTAATGTCTTTATATTATATGTATTTTCAATTTCTTAGAAACTTTTGCAACTCATAAAAATGTACTGAAATATAAAATTTAAAAAGTATGATAATTTTATAATTATCTTCTCACTTGGCGATAGTTATTAAATGAGAAAATGACACTAGTGGTCCTATATGTTTGCCAATTTTTGACATCGAATCCTAAATTTTTCATTTTGGAAAAACAAATCCTAAAACGTTTGAAAAAGTGTCACTATTGATCCTATCCGTCACCCCGTTAACGGAATTGCCAACAAGGCAAACGGTCCCTCTAGCTGGCCGTTAAGTATTGACGTGGCACACCCGAGTGGAAGACCCGATCTTTCAACCCGGTTCGGGTCCGGATGTCTCCTTCTTCACCCGACTCCCTCCCCATAGCCAAAACCCTAGCATTGGTCCTCCAAGCAGAGCCAGCCCCCACCCGACTGGAAAATCTAAAAGCTCGTGAAACCCCAAGCGAAGTTCGAGTTCTGGGTTGAATCACTGGAGGTGTCTCATCGCCGGGCCGACCATTTCTTCAACGAAGCCACAGTCACAGAAGGGGCGGCACATGTTGCACCAATACTCATAAAACAGATAGACAAGATCAAGAACTCAAGAACAGGGTCAGCGGTGTTTGACAGACAAGATCAAGAACTCACATCTTATCCCGCCGTTGACCAGAATAGGATCTTCCTCTTCCTTTCCACACTCCAATATTACAAGCCCAAAAAAAAAAATATTGACCCGTGATTATTAATAGAGGATGATATATAATCAAAGATTTCCATTTATAATTATTGTATTCCAGGCATGTATTGATATACATTTATGTACTTTCCTTTAACAATGCTGTACAATGTCTATATAATAGAATACACTCACCTTACCTTGTGTGAGGATTCAGCCATACTTGCCATCCCTTTACATGGTATCAGAGCCATAATCGGGTAACTCCCAATTGGCTTGCTTCCGCTCATCTTCTTCTTCCTCGGCTTCATTGGCTGACAGCTCTTTCTCCCTCACAGTTTTTTCCTCTTCTTCTACTACTCTTCCTTCATCCTTCCCAACCATACCTGTCAAGCTTAATGGCAGGAATTATCTTTACTGGAAAGGAGTAATGACTCCTCTCCTTACTACATATGGTTTGCTCGATTATGTTGAAGGCAAAGTTCCAGCACCGAGCAAGACCACAACTGGAGCAGATGGAACAATCACATTAACCTTAGACTATCTCAATTGGCAGTCAAGAGACAATTTCGCTCTTACCTGCATCATGTTGGCAGTCACGGAAGAAATTGGTGTAACCATCCTCTCCGCTAAGACGTCCCATGAAGCCTGGACCTCTCTCTCCACCGCGTTTCTCACCCAGACAGCTGCACAGGAAGATCTTCTCGATCAACAATGGCGTGACCTAAAAAAAGGGGACAAATCAATGGCAAAATTCATTGGAGCAGTAAAGGAACACGCCCTACGTTATTCACAGATTGGAAAGCCGAAAGCAACTGCTGAAATTAATCGACGCATCTATACGGGTCTTGGTCCCGATTGGGAACCAATTGTACTTGCCCAGTCGGAAAGAATGCTCACCATGAGTACTGAGGAGCTGCAATCCCTTCTAGTCGGTCACGAAGAGCGACGCCTTTATGCAGCAGTGCAGAATTCGTCGTCTTCGGTTGCGTCTTCTCCAGCCCCTCTCTCAGGTATTCTTGGTCCATTCCCAGCCGAGATCAATTATGCCAACAGCCGCAACAATCAGGGAGGGCGCGGCAATAGAAATGGAAAGGGAAATGGCAAAGGAGGGAAAGGGAAAGGAAAAGGGAGAAATTTCTCCCTCGAAGGCTCGGGGAGCAGTGCAGGAGGAAGCCTCCCCAATCTGACGAACCCTAATCAGATATCGGGTGGAGGAGGAGAAGTCTTCGGGTCGGCTGGACAACTTAATTCGACATACGGGCCGGGTCGCTACGCGGGCCAAACTCGCGATCCGCGAGTCTTCTCTGGCCTTACTAGGCCTCCTCAACATCGGCCCACATTCACTTCTCAGTCTGCTCGCGGCCCAGCTCCGCCCAGCAATCAATTTCTTGGGCCGGCTCCGCATTTTGGGCCTAGACCTGCGGTTCTTTGTCAATTGTGCAATCGCCCCGGCCACACTGCACCTTTTTGTCAGCTCGGTCATTTTTCTGGGGCTCAGGCTCATCTCACCCATGGCTCTTCTTCGGGACTCCATGACCTCGACTGGTATATGGACTCAGGTGCTACACATCATATAACATCTGATTTATCCAATCTTAATATCCGTGATGACACTCCAACTTCGGATAATGTCTTCGTAGGTGATGGTAAAGCACTTCCTGTTCTAGCCTCTAGTTCCTCCACCATTAAAATTTCTCAACGTCCTTTACACTTAAATCATATCCTTTATGCGCCACATATTTCCAAGAATCTTATCTCTATTTCCAAATTTGCTAAGGATAACAATTGTTTCTTTGAACTTCACCCGGATTGTTTTCTTGTGAAGGACCTTCATACTCGCCAGGAGCTTATGCGTGGTCCAGTTAAGGATGGACTCTATTGCTTTCACCAAAGAGACGGGCACACTGAAAACCCTCAGGCTCATCTGTCCACGTCTAGTTCCAGTGTCTTATGGCATCAACGTCTTGGTCATACATCCTTTCCAATTATTCGTCGTGCTTTGAGTTCCTCTCGTTCTCTCAATAATGACCATGTTGACTATATTTGTTCTGCTTGTCAACAAGGGAAAATAATAAATAACTTCTTTCCTTTGACTCATCATAAGAGCACATCTTTGTTTGAGCTTATTCACACTGATGTTTGGGGACCTGCACCAGTTACCTCCCATACTGGGCATCATTACTATATCCATTTTCTTGATGATTTTAGTAAATTCTCTTGGTTCTATGTCCTAAAATCTCGACACGATGTGCTTCGTGTTTTTCGTGCCTTTCGCCTTCAAATTGAGAATATTTATGGACTTCGAATCAAATTTTTTCAGTCTGACGGTGCTAAGGAATTTCTGCCAGCAGATTTTCAGTATGAACTACAGAGTCATGGCATTTTTCACCGAATTTCTTGTCCTCATGTACCTCAGCAAAATGGGTCTGCTGAACGTAAGCATCGTCATATCGTTGATATGGGTCTCTCATTACTCTTCCATTCCTCGCTTCCTACACAATTCTATGACTATGCCTTTGAAACTGCAGTGTATATTATCAATCGTCTGCCTACCAAGTCCCTTAATTTTAAATCACCGTATGAAGTCCTTCATGGTCAAACTCCTGATTACTCCAATTTACGAGTGTTTGGGTGTCTTTGTTATCCATATCTTCGTTCCTACACTCGTCATAAGTTAGACCCTCGGTCTCAACCATGTGTCTTTCTGGGGTATCCCTATCACTATCAGGGATATAGGTGTCTTAATCCCATCACAGGTCGAATTTTCCTGTCAACTAAGGTAGTCTTTGATGAGCATTCCTTTCCTTACAGGACAATGTTGCCTATCTCAGGGGGAGCTCTAGGATCCTCCTATGGGCCCGTATGTGCTACTGGTACGTCTGTTCCCTTTTCTTCTGGCACCACCATCACTAATATTCCTGTTCCTTCATCTATTTCGCTACCACTTCATACTCCTCATAACTCTCTCACTACTCCCGCTCATCCACCAATCCCTCCTCCTGAGAATCCTGACCAGTTTGTAGGTCCTACAGTGCCGGATGAGGAAACTGTGGGTTCTGACGCTGCGCCTGCTCCTCAGAATATGCACAGGATGACAACACGATCCAAGGATGGAACTCTTCCCCCTCCTCGTTTTGTGATATCACGTCACCCTTCTGCCTTTACTGTGTCTGCAGAATTACAGGAGCCACAGACGTTTGCTCAAGCATGCAAACATTCAGTTTGGCGAGCAGCAATGCAGGAGGAGTATACGGCACTACGACAAAATCATACGTGGGATCTTGTTCCACCAACTCCTGCTCAGAATATCGTTGGTTGTAAGTGGGTCTATCGTATCAAACAGAAAGCTGATGGCACCATCGATCGCTACAAGGCTCGATTGGTGGCGAAAGGGTTTAATCAGAGGGAATGGGTAGATTACTCAGAGACATTCAGTCCAGTTATCAAGCCGGTCACCATTCGGACAATTCTATCTATTGATGTCTCTTCTCAATGGCCTATTCGACAACTGGATGTCAAGAATGTGTTTCTTCATGGTTATCTTACTGAAGAAGTTTATATGGCCCAACCTCCTGGTTTTGTTGATCCCTCTCGTCCTGATCATATATGCAAACTCCGTCGTTCTTTGTATGGGCTTAAGCAAGCTCCCAGAGCTTGGTTTCAGCGACTCAGCACCTATCTTCAGCATCTTGGCTTCTCAGGTTCCAAGGCTGACTCATCTCTTTTCATACTCCGGGGATCACAACACATCGTTTACCTCCTAGTCTATGTTGATGACATCATTCTGACTGGGACTCCAGGAGCACCTTTTCAGTCGATAATCACTGCCTTGCAAAGGGAGTTTGCTATGAAAGATCTTGGCTCACTTCATTTCTTTCTTGGCATGGAGGCTCACAGGGATCTCACTGGACTTTATCTCACTCAGTCCAAGTATATTCATGACATCCTTGCTCGCACCTCTATGTTAGATTGCAAGCCTATTAGTTCTCCTGTTACTCCAGGATCGCGGCTCTCTCTTTACGATGGAGGTTCTTTTGAGGATCCCTCACTCTACAGAAGTGTAGTGGGTAGTTTGCAGTATCTTTCTTTGACTAGGCCTGACATTGCCTATGCCGTTAATCAGGTCTGTCAGTTCATGCACTGTCCCACCACTACTCATTGGCAGGCCGTGAAACGAATCTTACGGTATCTCAAGGGAACCATTACTCATGGTCTTCATCTCCATCCCAGTCCTACATCATCTATTCATGGTTTCTCTGATGCTGATTGGGCAGGAAATCCTGATGATCGTCGCTCAGTCAGTGGATTTGTGATTTTTCTTGGACACAATCCAGTCTCCTGGAGCTCCAAGAAACAGCAGACTGTAGCTCGGTCTAGTACTGAGTCAGAGTATAAAAGTCTTGCCAATGCCACTGCGGAGATTTTATGGCTATAGTCTCTTCTTAGCGAACTGGGAATATCACAACGTCATTCTCCCACTCTCTGGTGTGACAATATTTCGGCTATTTACCTTACAGCGAATCCCATCTTTCACGCCAGAACTAAGCATATTGAGATTGATTATCACTTTGTACGCGAGAGATTCATGAACAAGCAACTTCTTATTCGCTTTATCAACTCCGGTGATCAGTTGGCTGATGGACTAACCAAAGGTTTATCCTCATCCCACTTTGCTGATATACATTTCAAGCTTCACGTGGAGACTTCCCCGTTCGGCTTGCCGGGGAGTAATAGAGGATGATATATAATCAAAGATTTCCATTTATAATTATTGTATTCCAGGCATGTATTAATATACATTTATGTACTTTCCTTTAACAATGTTGTACAATGTCTATATAATAGAATACACTCACCTTACCTTGAGTGAGGATTCAGCCATACTTGCCATCCCTTTACAATTATGAAGGACCAACCCCTCCCCACAAGACGAACAGATCATTGTTTTGCTTACCGGAAATGAAAGGATCGATAAGAAGAACAAGCAGTAGCAGCTATAGAAGACGTCTCCTCCAAACATTCTGCTCTGTTTCGCACCTTTTTGCTACATTTCTTCTTCTTCAAATCTCTTCAAAGTGGCCAGAACCCATTTTCGGATTTTCCTCTACTGGTCAATTAAGCAGACAAGGGAATAAAATTAATTGCAGAAAGAGAATCCAAGGTTCCAATCAATATTGTCAATTCTTCCATCAAGATCAAATCAGACATATGGGCAAACAAAATTTAACATCTTTCTTCAGCCAAACTTTCAAAAGCATCGCAAACAAGTATAAAGGTTGACGAAAGAAATGAAGCAAACCCAGATCCAATAGGGAGGAGACGAGATCGAACCTGACGGAATTGATCGGGCTCTGGCGGGGCTGCTCGAGGTGCTACGGTGTTCGTGATCGGCGGATTGCTGGGGCGGCGCTGGGTTGCATGGAGGAGAGGAGCCGCGGTAAGGTTTCCGGCATGGGGAGGGAGTCGGTTGAAGAATGAGACATCCGGACCCGAACCCGACCTGATTCTGAGTAGTACTCGACATCCGGACTCGAACCAACTTGTGACCACTCATGAAGCGCCACGTCAGCATTTAACGGCCACATGGACGGCCTTAACGGCGTTATCTCTATGTAGGCGTGACAATACCGGTCAGTCATATTTAATACCAACGCTGACACTTTTCCAAACCTTTTTAGGACTTGTTTTTTCGAAGTGAAACATTTAGGACTCGATGTCAAAAATTGACAAACTTATAGGACTACTAGTGTCATTTTCCCGTTATTAAATTATTGGTAATAAAATTATATTATTTAAACATTTTAACTTAATTATCATAAGATACAAAGTTACTAATATTTGAAATAAACCCATGCAATGCACATGATAATAATCTATTACATATCATAAGGGAGAATCGTTAAATTAATTATGCATTAATTAGTTTTCAATTTATTATTATATGTAAGTACAATTAAAAAAATACATGTATTATATATTTGATTAAGAATTCTTAACGATTATACTAGATAAATCATAAAAATGAAAAGAAATATAAGTATAATTACCTGAAGGTAAAGACCACTTAATTAATAAAAATTAAAATAGGTTGCTTAAGTAACTAAAAGTAGAAATACCTAAGCCACTTAAATGTAAATATAAAAGTTCAATCTTTTAATTTGATTTAAAGGATTATAACATTTATTATCAATATATATTATCAAAATTGTTATGTAAATGTAATTAAAAGATGAAATAAAATATACAACAATACTATCCGTAATTTTTATATAAAGTCGATCACTCAATGGATAAGTTCTTTTACCAATAATTTTTTGAAAATATTATAATTATCAAGAATCTATAATTTATCCAAAAATAAAACAATAATTTTTTGTGTAATAAGATTAGTTTTGTGTTCCATTTAACATATAATCTTAATTTAAAATAGATATAGTGAAAGAAAATTGGTACTCACCACTTTTCCAAAAACATTTCACCACTTTTCTATAAAAAGAATATTGCTACATTAATTAGTTTTCAATTTGTCAATATATATAATTAAAATATGGAAAAAGGCAGGTAATACATTTATTTGATTAAGAATTTTGAACGGTTACATTCGATAAATTATAAAAATTAAAATATGATTACCCAAAGGCACAATTTTGATAATTCAGATACTAAAAAAGTAGTTTCGTAAGTTATTAAAACTTGAAATACCCAAATTACTTAAACCCGAATATCAAAGTCAATCCTTTTTGTGTTCTATTTCATCAATTAAAAAGTAAACCAAGTACATTGTAACTTGAGGATAATGCACAAGGTAAAGGGCTTAGCAATATTTTAGCAATAAAATGGAAAAAAAAGTGATCAAAATAATGAGAAAACTTAATAGAATATGTATTATTAAAACTTTATGCGAACCATTCACTCGCCTTTCAATTTCAAATATAAACAATCAAACAACTTATATAAAATAAGATTTAATACATGTAATAATAAAGAAATTAATATCTCAATTTTCTATTGAAAAATATTAATGTTCAAAATTTTCTATAATGAATTATAAAGACGATTTAAATAAATATGCTACATATGAATTTCGTCATTATTACACTACTGATAATATATTATATTATTATGTATATATTCTTAAATTGGTGTAATAATAAAAGAACAAAAAATTTACATAAATTATCTCAAAATATTTTAGGGATTGAACTTATGTTACAAAAACTTATATTTATTTTGGTTGAAAAAATTTCGAGATTATTTATATGAATCATTTCCTAGAGAACAAAACTAGTTGTGGTTAAAGTTTTATCTTATAGAAAATAAATTAATATTCTTTGTAATTTATTTTATGCACAATTAATGTACAAATTGTTCTTTGCATTATGCGTTATAGATTATAGATTATAGATTATTGACTAAATATAACTCAAATTTAATATTGTTACAGGAACTGTTTATTATTTTATTTTCGGCTACTTGTATTGCTTGATAGGTACAACATTTTCAAAACAATATATATATATATATATATAATATATATATATTTTTTAAAAGAAATTTTGTATTTTTTTCTTGAAGAAAGAAATTTTGTATTGACTGAGTCACTTTATTACATCAAAATTGCAACAATATCTTCATATATTTTATTTCATCTTTTAACTAAAAATTTAAAAATTTTAAATAACATTGATAATATATGTGGATAATAAATAGTAAGAAAAATAATGCCACACAGCACGTAATTTTTTTCGTATTTCACACTGCAGTACAAAACAAAATAATTTCACGAGACAACACAAAATTTTCTTTTTTTATCTTGCCGCAGCATTCCGTCACCATTCCGTGAAATCCTTGACAAAATGCTAACGTGGTTCATGTTTTTGGGGGCAAACCGAGAACACCTGGACGCCACCTTGGACACGTCTGGGACCCACTCCTTCCCCCCTTCTCTGCAACTGTGATGGCTCTCTTCCTTTCTCTCTCTAAAAACTCCGCACTCTACCATCTCTCTCTCTCTCCCCTTTGTCCAGTCTCCCCGTCCTTGCACTCTTGACCAAGAAGGGTGTCGTGCTGGTGTGGTGACTGATCGTTCATGGTGGAGGAGAAGAGGGAAAACGTAAACTCAATAGTCTGAGGTGTTTCCTTTTCCAACGAAGCTTGAAACGGAGCAGAGATGTAAACTTGTTCTTATTTTAACCATACATGCTCTAGTTTTCTCTCCTTTTGAGCTTCAATTGCAGGTTCAGCTCAGGTGAACTTGGTCAAAGTAAGTAAGAGCACATGGCATGGAATTGCTCTCTTAGACAACATTCTACATTTATACACAACATTCTATATGCCTTCACTTCATTTCATGGTTGCTGTGGCATCGGCATCAGGTGTACATCTGGGTTTCCTTACGTAACTTCATCATGGTTAGCAGATAATTGTGCGCTCGAATGTTAGATATTTGCAGTTTCCTTTCATGGACAGTTGCAATCTGCACTTCTGCAGATTATGACCATCAATGAGCTAGCCGAACGCTGGTGGTGTATTTTAATTGGTTTCAAGTTTATGCGCTCATTCTGCTTTTAGATTATTTCTCCCTGCAGAGATAAATTGAGTTGCGAAGAGGAGAGTGGAAAGCGGGACATAAAGTGGGCTGCTTAATTTTCTTCTTCTAACTAGGCTAGAGGAGTTCTGTTTTTGTTTTGTTGTACAAGTAACCAATATGGGAAGAAGGAGGTAGAACTGTTATGTTATTAAGGTAAAGGGTTAATAAACGTGAGAAAACTGAATGTTTGTGAATATGTTTTCAGCTCAACTTCATTACTGCCCTTAAAAGGTACATATACAGAGCATACAATATACAATAAGAAAGTATTAAAGAAAAAATATTCTACACATGAGCTGTTTAATTAGGTGAGATTTGGTGCATTAGGATCGGGAACTGATATGCCTTCTTGCCCGTTCGTATCTTCGTGATTTATTTCCCTTACACTCCCCCTCAAACCGGCCGCTAATAACTTCCAAAGACTGAGTTTGTTTCGAATGTCAAGAAAATTACTCGAACCAATGGTTTAGTGAAATATCTGCTACTTGAAGTGATGTCGAAACAAATTGCATGACGATGGACCCAAGAGCCACTTTCTCCCGCACAAAATGGTAGTCGATTTCCACATGCTTCGTACAAGCATGGAAGATAGGATTTGACGTTAGATGTAGTGTAGAAATGTTGTTTGTGAAGAGCAATGAGGGTCGCGGTTGATACACTCCAAGGTCCCAAAGTATATAGGAAATCCACATGAGTTATGTAGCAGCTACTGCGAGAGCCCTATATTCAACTTCAGCTGTAGAACGAGCAACAATTGGTTGCCTCTTGAGTCCCTAGGAAATACAGTTAGCTCCCAGTGGTTGATCTTGTTTCCTTACACTCGGCCCAATCGGCATTTGCAAATGCATGAAGATCAGGATTGTTAGACGATAGAATGCGAAGGCCAAGATAACTGAACCCCGAATATAATATAGTATACGTTTGACACGCTGGAAGTGAGCCAAAGTCGGGGAATGCATTTTTTGAGAGACAATATTTACACAGTAATATATGTCAGGCCTAGTAAGAGTCAAATATTGTAGAGCTCCAACAAAGCTTCTATAGTAAGAAGCCTCCGAATAAGGTTAGTCATCTAATTTCCCGAGAGGGTGTTTGAATGCTATTGGAGTCACAATAGCTTTGCATTGTCCGATGAGAGCACAATCAAGCATATCACATGCATATTTCCTTTATGAGGGAAAAATGCCATAAGAAGTACGAATAACCTCAACACCCAAGAAGTAATGTAAGGGGCCGAGATCCTTCATTGAGAAGATACGGCCAAGAGAGACAATTAAGTCTTGTATTAATTAATCAAAATTCCTAGTGAAGATTATATCGTCAACATATAAAAGAAGAATAAGAATGTGCTGATCACAATGACACACAAATAGGGAGGGGTTGGCCAAACTGCATTAGAACCCATATTGAAGAATAAAATCGTTGAATTTTTCAAACCAGGCCCTTGGAGCTTGTTTAAGCCCATAGAGTGCTCAGTGTAGAAGACATACACGATCAGATCGTGTATAATCATGAAAGTCGGGGGTTGCTCTATATAGATAGCTACATCCAAATTTCCATGCTAGAATGCATTTTCAACATCAAGCTGTCGAATGGGCCAATTCCAAAGGACAACTAGAGTGAGGACAATACGGATTGTACCTGGTATAATGACTGAACTAAAGGTTTCAAAATAATCGACCCGTTCTTCTTGATGAAATCCCATAGCCACTAGTCGTGCTTTAAGGCGATCCAGAGTGCCATCCACCCAAAGTTTGGTCTTGAAGACCCATTTGCAACCAACAACGTTCATCCGATCAGTATGAGGAACGAGCTCCCAAGTGTGATTTTGACGAAGAGCCTTCAATTCGTCAAGCATTGCCTCTTCCCACCCCAGGATATTTGAGAGCACTTTTGACGCTCTGAGGTTCTACTGGAATATCTAAGAGAGAAAGATTAGCAAACTTGAGGTTAGGTTTGGATATGCTCGCCTTGGCACACTTATCATCGGGTGCAAACTTGCAGTAGATGGAAGAGGAGGCTGAATAGCTTGCTGCTTAGTGGATGCCTCGGGTATGTTGTGATCAGCAATGTCAGCAGTGGAATCACCAAAAGAGGCTGATCCGAGAGGATCTGGAGTTGGAAGAACATTGGTCAAATTACTTGGCTCAATTAGAAAGGTCACTACAGCTTGTTCTTCATTAGAGGATTTAGGAGCAGCAGGCTGATCAGCAGGAATTATACTTGGAGAAGGCGGCCCAGTTGGAGTTGTATCAAATGATAAATTTGTTGAATTAAAAAGTCGAGCCCATTCTCGTGATGTTGTCCATGTCAAAGACTCCTCTTGAGAAGTAGTTTTCTCCCCCTGTGAGATATGCTTGAAAGGGAAAGAGCATTTGTCAAATATAACATGACGTGAGATATAGACTCGGCCACTAGAAATATGCAAGCACCAATAACCTTTGTGCTTCTCACTATATCCCAAGAAAACACATGGAAGAGACTGCTACTCAAATTTGTTCTTCAAGTAATGTCGAAGATGTGGATAACATCAAGAACCAAATACTCGAAGCATGGAATAATCGGGATTTTTGCTGAATAACACCATGTACAGACTCTTCATCATCAAGGAGGCAGAAGGGAGTCGATTAATAATGAAGACAACTGTGGTGAAAGCCTCAACCCAATAACTTAGTGGCATAAAAGAATCATACATCATTGCAAGGCCAAGTTCAACAATTTGTCGATGTCTTTGTTCAACCATGGCATTCTGTTTTGGTGTATTTGGACATGAGATAAAATGTTGAATATCACAATTGGTTAATTGTGACTGAAAATCTAATCCGATGAATTCTCCTCCACCATCATATTGAAAAATATTAATTTTGCGATGATTTGATTCTCAACCATCTTTTGAAAAGAGAAAATATTCTGGCAAGAATCGGACTTCCTCTTTAAGGGATAAATCCAACAATAATGTGAGAAATAATCAACAACAATAGCATAATACTGGAACCCTTGCATAGATGGAATGGGGACAGGCCCCCATAAATCACAATGAAGTTTCTTTAATGGAAATTCACTTTAGGAATTACTACAACTAAAGGGCAACTTAGAGCTCTTGCTTATTTGACAACAATCATAAAAATCTGTGATTAAAAATCTGGGACGAATTAGAAATTTGTCCGAACTTCCATAGATGTTGCAGGATGTGGTCATGGGAGTGTCCCAAGCGTTGGTGCCACATGTCAACGAATACAGACTTATTTCGATGTGAGAAGAAAGCTGCCCATCCATTGTTCTTGTCTGTGTAAAGCCCACGATCTTTAGTTCCCGTTACTAGGACCCGATTTGTCTTCAAATCCTTGATAAAAAAAAATCCAGCATTATCAAAGATAAAGTAACAAGGATAATCATGTGTTAATTGAGAGACTAACAGCAAATTCTTCTTAATCTCGGGTACCACTAGAACATTTTTCAATTTGAGCTGATACGACGATTGGCCTATAAAACTTATTCCAGTATCTGTAATAGAGAGAGCAGCACTGTTTCCAACCATTAAGTGATCCAAGCCACAATAAGAAGTCAGATCATGGAGTTTACCTAGATCATTAGTAACATGAACATTGGCTCCAGTATCCAGGTGCGAGTCCTCATCAGCCACATCGGAGATATGTAAGGCAACCAAGGCCTGAGGGATGTTGTTAGCTTGATAGCTATTGTCAAACCTGTGATAGCACTTCAATACAGTATGCCCTCGTCTCTTGCAGATTGGACAAGTAGGAATCCCGAGCTTGTGAGGGCTTCTCTAACTCGAGCCTCCCTGATTCTTTTGTTAAGTCTGTTGAGATTGCCCTACACGGTTGGAAGAGCCCTTTCCACGAGAGTAACCCTTGCCTTTGTCAGAGCTGCGATAATCACTCATAATTTGAGACACAAAGTCAACAAGGTAAGAAGGAGTGGCATAGAGTACGTGCTTGTTGCGCAACTTATAACCCTTGAGCCATGAGACAAGATCAGCATAATTCGAGAGCGGTGGACGGAGCATGGTAGTCTTGAAAGACTCATATTTGTCTCCGAGCCCTTCCAATAGCCCAAATACCTTATTAACGTCTGAAATTGGCTTTCCATCAGCAGAGAGCTGATCACAGATAGAATTAAAATTACTAAGATATTTACTCAGTGTAAGATCTTCTTTCTCAATATGCTGAAGTTGATTAAGCAAATCAAACTCTTGTGTGATAGAGTGCTAAGCAAAACGCTCAGTTAGAGCCTTCCATACTTGTGCAGTGGTTTTTAACCTAACTTCAAGCCCTAACACTTCTTCAAATAAAGTCCCCACAAGCCACGACTTTATAGGCCTATACGTACGAACCCAGGCAGAAAAATCTAGATTTGCAACAACAACGCTTTCATCGGCTCCCGAAATGGTCTATGCTAGTGCTGTAGTCTTTCCGATGAGAAAACCAAGAAGGTTCTAACTTTAAATTAGAGACACAACATGTGTTTCCCATAGCAAATAATTGTCTTCATTAAGGGTAAGGGCTATTTGCATTGGCCATTAAATGAGTAAAAAGGAAGAAGATATCTTCTCCTATGGCTCTGATGCCAAATGAACGCGAGAAAACTGAGTATTTGTGAATTTGTTTTCAACTCAACTTCATTACTGTTCTTAAGAGGTACAAATACAGAGCATATAATATACAATAAGAAATTATTAAAGAGAAAATATTCTACACATGAGTGTTAGCACCCCATTTTGGTCAACTAGTTCAAGTAATGTGCATCAGCAGCAACTCAGACCATGACTTGAGTACCGATACAGAAGAAGACTCGACAGAGCAGCGAGTCACTATTCATCTTTAAGTCAGCAGAGACAGTCAGATGATTCGAGCGCACAACAGAAGAACTTCATTGGTCATCACATTCATGCAGAGCAATCAAAGAGCCCAAACAATCCCCAAGTCGGCATTTTATAGAATACAACGCCGAAAGTGCTATTTTTCGCTGGTTCACTCAGCCATCAGAAGATAGTCAATATTAGACTCCAAAAATCCCTCGCGGTGCCAAACAGATGAAAAGTGTCTTCAATCACATTTCGCAGATCATCTGCTCTATACAAAGCAATTTTCTGAATACAGACAACTTTTTAGTGGGAGTCCAAAAACGCCGGTTCACCAAAGAAAAGTTAATACCCGATGTCAGATGCAGTCACATCTAGCAATTATACAAAGCATGATCATTGCTTCAGATTGTCTCTCGGAAGTCATATAGACTCCTCGAATGACTTCCGAACGATATAACAAGCATACCTTTCAACTGAAAACCATATCCGGAGACTGATCTGACAGAACATCGACAATCCAAGTTAGCCATGCATTGCCCCCAAAAACTACAATGGACAAACGCAATTAGGTAAATCGAACTGCAGAATCCCTTTCAGTTTCGCGAATGACCTCCAAAGAGCAGAAAAGACCGTTTTTAACGGAAATTCATAACCGAATGTCCTTTTCGCGGAAAATTGACGCCGGATGATTGGCCAACCTAGTGCTAAGGCTCAATGTGAAATCCTCAGATAGAACTACACAATTCAGCTAGACCTCCTGAACAGTGCTTTTAGTGTCCCAGATGCATTTTTCTAATCTTTCGAGGTCTGTTCTCAACGAACAGAGATCGAAACGATCTCCGGATCATCCAAGCAACTCATAAAGCATTTTGATAAATTCGGTTGCGGACTCTTAGGACGTTTCCAGCTCCACATTTGCAATACTGGCTTAAGGGTCAACTATTCAGTCTGAACGACAATGCATGTCAAAACGACCAACACGGAACGTAGACACGAGATGTGCATTCAGAAATGGTTAACTTTGCTCTAATCGCCTGAAATGAGCAAAACCGGCTTTCGAGCCCAAAAAACCACACGGACATTCCTTTGGGCAAAATGGATGATTTCGGGCTCGTTTGAATTGTTTTCGCGCGGACATTGACAATTCGACGTTTGTTTGAGCCACGAACCTCGAACACGGAATCAATCGAGACCCAAACTTCGTCCCGAATGACGCACGGGCTGCCCTAGGACAGCCGTAATTCTCCATGACCGGCCTCTCCATTGCCTCTTGTCTTCTCTTGATCAACTTGCCCAAAAAAATATATAAGTCTTTCAATTTTACACTCCAACTTCAACTCACCATCAATACATTTGGCTCTTCCTCATTAATGCATATTGAAGAAGTCTTCATCCCTATCTTGATTAAAAATTCGGATCCCCCTAATTCTTGCTCTTAATTGTTCTTTTTCTCACTTAATTGCACTTAAACTTCGCCTATATATTGTCCAAATGTCATTAACTTAATCATTCACCTTCATGCCATCTCTCTCAAGCTTTCTCACTCTTCAAATGCTCTCCAAGACTTGAAGAAACCGCAGAAAGCTTCAGCAAAGCAAAAACCCTCAAGACTTAAGTCGGAATCATGGTATTCACCATCCCGGCTTAAATCCAAACTTCACCAAACTTCATATCTCACATGTTTTCAACGCCCTCTATCCATTTCCGAGCTTAGATTGTAATTTTGAAGCATCTAAGCCATAGAACCAGCTCAGTACAGAACTAAACAGTTTTTTGCCCTTTTCGGGTCAAAAATGTCAACCTGGGTTTCAAGCATTTCCAGACCGATTTGAGTTTTCAAAACCCATCAAACACCTCCGCACACGACCCTAGGGTGTCAAGGAGTCGAGAAATCCAGAAAAAACCCGTTGGTTTTAACCCAGCACGAAGAAACAGCCCTACTGCCCAATTGGGTCGGATTTTCTGTCTCATCTTGCGATTTTCTTGCAGATCGGGTCAATCCGAGACCCTTTTCGCCAAACGACCATCACAGTCACCTCTGGAGGTCAGTTAGGAGTCGGGAACCGTTGACCTTCCCTCAAAATTCCATCGAAAGCCACCGCGGTGCCGTCCGACTCGAACACTGTTCAGTCGGGTCTGTTTCCAGGACGTACTCTCTTTCCGTGATCTTTGCAGGGCTATACGGGTCAACCCGATAACTCTAGGACCAAAAAACCACAACAGCCACCTCCGGGGGTCTCTTAGGAGTCAAGAGCCACCGATCTTGCATCAAAATTCCATTGGGAGCCACCGTGATGACGTCCAACCCGAAACTTGCCCAGTCGGGTTTGTTCCTGGGCGCGCTCTGTTTTGTTTGATCTTTGCAGGGCTATATGGGTCGACCCGAGTTTCTTTTTGCCAAACGACCACCACAGCCACCTTCGGGGGTCTCTTAGGAGTCAGGAGCCACTGACCTTGCATCAAATTTCCATCGGGAGCCACCGTGGTGACGTTCGACCCGAAAATTGCTCAGTCGGGTCAGAAATTTTCAGTCGGGTCTGTTGCTGCCATTCGGGTCTGTTCAAGTCAAAACAGCCCAAACCCGACCTACCAACGGTCTAACCCAACTTCTAACAGTCCCATCCCGCATCCCGGGACTGGTATAAACATTCTCGATTTAGAGGAGCTATGACTTTTACAATTTTTGTTGTGTTTATGGAGTTATAAGTTGATTCCATGCATGATTTTCTTGCAAGATTTAATTTTTATGCAATCTCCATGTTATATTATGCATGATTATCATCATTTGACGTGCTAGCATGTCGGGAAATGTTTAAATCGAAGTCGAAGAGACCGATTTAAACCCAAACAACCAAAGAAACTCACGGGTTCCACTTGAGGAAAGGTAATCGTGGCCCTTTATTGGTTCTTCGGGTTATAACTGGTTTCATTGCCCCGATTAGAGTTGTTTCCCGAATCTTTATGTTTTCCCACATCCATGGAGCCGGTATTGTTTTATCGATTCCATAAATAACGTGTTTGTGCATGTTTGTATGTTTAAATGCGTTTTTCAAACTCATGGCGATACCGGCTTTGTTAAATACGTGTCATTTATTGTGTTTAACATTTGAGCATGCAACAAATAGTCGAAATTGTGTTAAAGAGAACGTTTGAAACCCGAAACGGGTCAAGGAAACTCACGGCTATTCCCAAGTGGAAAGAGCCGAAGGTTCCTCAACCTTATTCGGGTCAAGAACGGTCTCTTTGCCTCGATGATATTCATTTCTCGAATTTTGTGCAAATTGTAAATTTCAATATTGTCGCAAATCCCGCATGCTAACAACTTTAAAACATTGTTTTTAAAGTAAAATGCATGGGTTCATGTATCGGTGACTCTTTCGGGGCCATTTGGGTTCCGAGGGTATTTTGGTCATTTTGACCAAATTATCCTCGACTTTCCTGGACCCGTCTTGGTCGCCGTGTCATGAATTGTTTTTATTAAATTAAGCTTTTCGGGTACTCGGACTTCATTCAGTGGATCAATCCATAATCTATCTAATTGTCTGTAACCTGCACATTTACTGCATTCGGCATTTAATTTTAAGCTATAAATCCACCAAGGGTTAATCAGGACGTTCACACGATTAAATCCACTTGGCACTGATAAGTTTGCATGAATCGGCAACTAACTGATAACTCGTGTCGATGAGTTGTCAAATGACGTTAATGCCCTTTTCAAAACTTTTCTATTTTAAAACTCGAAATGCATAGTCTGATGTAGCATGGACGTCTAGAAAGGACTTATGCGTCTCAACTTGAGTTTTTACATAAGATTTATAAACTCGGGTCAGGATACAGAAGATTTTTTTAGATCACTTCCGGTAAGATCGACTGGTTCTTTGACTTTTTCGAGGTTCTTGCATAACCCTGGACGATTCAGGGAATTGGTAGACACCGGCTACAGGCTGAGGTGGCCCGCACTGCGATGTTTTCCTTTTCTGAGAATAATTTTCAAATAAAGGGCAAAATGGTCTTTTCACAATTTAGCGACACCCCTAGGGATAGCTTGACAGAAACACTACGGTATCAGAATAAGAATAGGCTACCTGTTCAGGTGCAAGTTCATCTGCAAAGCTTTTTCTTATCTACTGATGAGTTTATGTCATCCTATCGTAGACTCGGGTAACTAGAACGGTTATATCTGTCACAAAACATGCAAAATGCGGATTAACCTTTCACTCGCCTAACCAAACACTAGATAATGGTTACGGGAACTCTAGGTTCCAAATCTAGAGTCAAAACATGAGTTTGGCTAATTCAGTGGTAATTCAGTGTCACAGTACATAATAATTTTTAAAAGCAATCCACACACAAAGGACTTGACTACAGACACCATGTCTGTCAGGTCCTTGAAATAAAGCCGAATGCAAAATGCTTTGTACACGTTTGCCTGTTTAACATATGGCATTTGCTTGCAAAACTACCCTTGGGTTAATAATCTGTTAATCTACGTACATTTGGCAATAACAAACACATTGTCTGCAATCTGCATGTTGTTTGTTACTTTTCTTCTATTGTTTGTCCATGCGAGTCGAGCCCGACCCATAGGACGCATTGCACTTAGGGTTCAATGCCCTAACCATCAGTCACGGGGTCCAACGCCCTATTCACTGAGGGCTCAATTGAATTTTAGTTTTTCGGTTTTTCCCTGAACTCACGGCATGTCGAAGCGGAATAATAACCGATCGCGAATCGACTGGGATTCAATCATTTGTAATTTGTATTTATTGTTTTGAGAGCATTGTAAGGATTTATTTTATACATTCATTCTGTAAGAATCCCAATCGGTGAGCGAATGGTCCGAGAGTTGAACTAATCGAATCGGTTCAATGCTTGTTCATACAAGAGTAATCCCAAGATCTCGCGGTTCCGGTTCACGCAAGAATTCGAACATAATAGTTTGATGAACTGTAACGCAAGATTGTGAATCGATTCCCCGACATACGGGCTTACTTCTCTCTCGGCTACTTAACCGACATCGTTTAGTTCACCGAATTTTTGGTGTCAAAACGTGTAAGCCAAGCACAACTTAATTCATACTGTAAATGAAATAAAATTGCAAGCCTAGCAAACCAAAGTACCGAAAGGGTGTGCGGGATATAGTCCCGCATGTAACGTGAACACTCGAACTCGGATTTTCCGGGTCTGCACAGACCAATGCCTTAGCAAAACTAGGTGTATCATTACCCCTAGACCCGGGTAACTTACCGATCCTCGACCTTTGGGTCGTAAATAGGCAAGTGGCGACTCCTTCTCATGCGTGTCCGTCACGCATCCCCGGGAAGGTGGACACTCCTAAGCCGCGCGATTTGGTCGAGCGCATGCAGGTCTCGACGAGAACCACATTCGGGTCCGTACAATGGGATGTCTAATTAGGTGAGATTTGGTGCATCAGGATCGGGAAATGATACGCCTTCTTGTCTGTTAGTATCTTCGTGATTTATTTCCCTTATCGGGTTAAGGAAGGAAGAAGAGGATGAAGGTGATTGTGATGGAAGGAGGCAGGGGCAGAGATGAGGAAATGCTTTGTGTGTCTATATGTGATAGCCTAGAGAGAGAAGGAAGAAGAAGCAGCAAAAGAGGCAGTTGAGCTCCAGGCTGGGTTAGCTCGGAAAGAGAGGATATGGAGGCACGGAGGGAACCGACAAGCAAGGACGGGGCTAAGGGGGGAGGGGCAATTACTTGACGGGGGCGCGGCAGAGGATTAGCAAGTGAAGCCGAGGAACATGGAGCATACGTTCGAGGTGGAGAAGGAGTGGGAGCCCGGGTCGTTGAGGCTATCCTTGACGGAGTGGAGGGCGGCGATTGTTGGCTACGCTGATAGTGCTCTGCTGAAACACAATGGGAACAGAGTGAGGAGGAAGAGAGGAGAAAGGTAGATGAGGGAGTGTTGCTAGGTTAGTGGGCAATAAGAAGAAGAAGAAAAGAGAGGGCGTGGGTCCCACATGTGTCCAGGCAGGATCGGAGCCAATGTATAGCTAGGGGCAATTGCCCCCCCTGAACTTTGATTTTTTAAAATTTTGTCCCAAAAGTATGTGTTTTTCTATGTAAAATTAGTATTTACCCCCCTTGAAAAAAAAATATTTATGTAAATAACTTTTTGCCCCCCCTCGATGAAAATCCTGGCTCTGCCCCTGTGTCCAGGTCTACTCGGTTTGCCCCAAAACATGAGCCACGTTAGCATTCTATCAAGGATTTCACGGAATTCTAACGGAATGCTGCAGCATGAAAAAAAAATCTATGTTATATCGTGAAATTATTTCGTTTGTGCTGCAGTTTGAAGCACGGAAAAAATTCATGCAGTATGGGGTTCTTTCCCTAAATACTATAATCCTTTATTCATAATTAAAGATAACTTTTATAGTCAGATTTGAATCATTTGGGTATTTCAATTTTCGGTTATTTAAGCAACCACGTTACTTTTTTTCCTATAATGAAGGTGCTCAGGTTTCGCCCAACTACTCTCACGGTCCACGTGAATATCGTGTAAGCCCACGGGACAAGTAAGTCTAGCCACAAGCCTTGCAAGTGGCCCTATTAAATGATAAAAATTGTATTTTTGGATAATTGTATTTTACTTCTTTTTTTTCAGTTTTATGATTTACCGAATGTAATGAATAAACTGAAAACTAATTAATGCATGATTAATTTACCAATTTTCTTTCACTGTGTGCATTATAGATTTAGTGTTTCTATAAGGCTTTAAAGCTTCTCCAACTAGTAAGTTTCATCTAATTTTCACCTATTGTAAAATGTAAAATAAACGCCATAAACTAAGAATCTAGTTATTAGTTCTGGACCTCTGGTAGAGTACTGAAAATTTTATTTTATTTATTTTATTTATTTATTTGCTAACAGGAGGTGTTCGGGCTTTGCCCGACTAATCCTCGGATCTTGGGAACCACCTGCTACACCCGTAATGGGTAAACTGAGCCAATTGATTTGGCAGGTGGCCTGACGGGATTTCAGACTTGGGATGGGGTGGGTAAACTGAAACTTGACATCATGTATTGAGTTACTATATTGCTCTGTTATCAATGTACATGGATATCGTGAAGAGGTCCAGGTCTGACTAATGTCTATAACTTGGTGAAAGAGGATCTGATGCAATAGTATCGCACTCGAATTAAGATCGAGAAATCACACGTCTAATTCTCGTACTCTTTTATTCATCATTTCTTTGCTACTTTGTTATTGCATGTGATTACGTCGTTCCTTATTATATCCATAAAGATTCGTCAGAAGCTGCCTCTTGACTTCCGGGGGAAGACGTCCAAACCAGCTTAGTTGGCTCAATTTGCAATTATTACGCCAATGTCATCAAACATAGTTTATTCAAACAAATTAATGCTTAACATGACAATTACATTAGATTAATCTAGCGTTAGGCACTAGTATCAAGATTCTCGTCCCCACGAGACACGCTTATACATAAATAAATGAATTAAAAAATCCCCTAATATTATTAATCAATGCATTTTAAAATAACTTTGATTATAGTATAGAGAGTAAGAAATACACTATATGCATTTTGTGTATAGGGTCAAGTTAACGTTCAAACGGGTGCCTAAGTAGAGACCGTGATCTCGTGAAAATTTACTTTGGTCATCCCCAAAAGTCTTTTTTTTTCACCCAAAAAGAAAATTAGAACCGGCAAATCCATTTCCCGAATGAAAACCATCAGATTTAAATTTACCAAATAAGAAAGTGTTTTTTTTTCTTTTTCTGTTATTCTTAAATAAGTAAAGTGTATGGCAGTAACAACAATGGTTAGTTAAAGTGATTCGGCGTTTGTTTCTCTTAAGTAAGATCTCTGGTTTGAGTCTTGTGAATAGAAAATATTTTTGATTGGGAGAATTTTATCTCTTAATATGCTGAACCCGACTCGAACTGATTAGTTGTGGCTCATTGGGTTTTGACACACCGAAAAAAAAGTGTATGGTAGTTAGGTAAGGTATATTCAATTCATCTAGTCTATTATAATTACAAACCAAAACACATAAAACCAGACAGGAAAGATCGACGGATCAGGGACACAGCGCATGGAGTCTCCAAGCTCCCCCTTGAAATTTTTACTTGTTCTGATCTTGCAGCTATCGGTTGAAGCAAACGCTTACTCCGCTCCGATCGAAGAAACCTTCTTTCAATGTCTTTCTACTAATTCCAAGCTCGTTGTTCCTCTGTCCTCATACTACACCCCCAAAAACTCTACATCCTTCATCTCTGTGCTCAAACTCCACCGCACAGAACCTTCGGTACGTGGGCACAAAGGT
>NW_022204043.1:0-71719 GCF_007655135.1 Punica granatum | reverse complement strand
ATGGGAAAAAAGCAAAATTTACACTACAAGAGCATATAGAGCATCAACACATCCACCATGGCCTACCAAAAATAAATAAAATGTTCTTCCTTATAAATAAAAACAGAAAATGAAAACGGAATTACCTGCGAGACATGAAGTCTTCCTTTGGTACCGTTTGGTGGGTGAGTGAAAGGTCTTAAGGGTTTCACTTCAACACCTACACGATCGACAACATCGTATCACCAACAAAACGATCATCCTTAAAGGCACTTTCAGATGTTCGCAAAGCTAAGATCTTTCATCACGTTTTCAAGATTTCACGAACGAAACTTAATAACAACGAAAAATTTTTGTAGGAAAAGGTGATGAATGGAGAGAAATATCCATCAAACTTGAGAAGAACGGAGCATTCTACAGACCCCAGAAAGCCATTCTTGAGCCGAAGGGCGCGCAACAGTTCGTGGAAATGGAGGATTTCGGTCGCTGTCGGGAGGACGGATGAGTTGAAATCAGAGGACGCCGATTAGGGTTCCTGAAGAAACGGCGGGAAAATTTTGGGACTTTTCATTTCTTTGGTGATCATCGAACATAATATGATGGGAAAATGACACTTGATGTCCCATATATTTGGGATTTTTTGACATCGAGTCCTAAAATATCATTTCGAAAAATCAAATTTTAAAAAGTTTGAAAAAATATCAGCGGTGGTCCTTTCCGTCAAAGCTGTTAATGGAAGCGCCAGCAAGGCGGACGACGCATCCAACCGGCCTTAACTGTCGACGTGGCACGAATGCCCGACTGAACCCAAGTAGATGGCCCGGATTTTGACTACCCGACTTGAATTTCTCTACCCGGCTTCAACACAAAACTCTCAAATTTCCAAAATAGTAACCCTAATTCGTCCCTCCCCTCTCGAGATCTCAAATTCGTAAACCCTAATTTTTCCTTCCTGAAATCTAGCTATTCCCTCTTCCCTTCCATAGCACGAACCCTAAATTACGAAATCTTTCTATTCACTTGAAATATTCAATTGAAACTGTTCTCCTTCCTGTCCCTTTCGATCGAAATCTTCGATTGAAACTGTCTCCTCTCCTGTCCCCTTCGATTGAAATCTTCGAGCAGTGTGTGATTGAATCCGCAATGGAGCTCTTCGATTGAATCATATTTCCTGAACCTAATACCCTCTTGAATCCCCTCAACCCTACCACAAACCATTTTGTCCCCTTCGATCGAGCTTCGTACTCCATCTCTTACTGCAATCCCATCCTGAAAGCCCCTGCCCCACGTGAAATCCCTAAAATCGAAACCCTAATCCTTAAGAAATTCTATGCCGCGAGCGAAATCCCCTGCTTCGAAACCCTAATCCCTTCTTGCTTCGTAGCTGTCATGGAAGCGGGCATTGGTCATGGAAAAGGACAGCAAGCTTCCAGAGGGAAGGCTCGAAGAGGGGAGACATCTGGTTCAAAGGAATCTGCTACCTTGTCTGGGAGCACTGAGGGCGTTTGTAACTACGGAATGCGACTTCAACAGAAGATTTCACGGACAGTAAACAACCCAGGTAGAAGATTTGTTGGATGTCCAAGGTATAGGCATAATGGAGGGTGTGGGTATTTTAGGTGGATTGACCATCCATTTGAAGCTTCGATTTCGGATGTCCAAGGTATAGGCATAATGGAGGGTGTGGGTATTTTAGGTGGATTGACCATCCATTTGAAGCTTCGATGTCGAAAGTTGTTGCTGAATTAGAAGTTTCATCTTCTGAATGGGAAATGAAGTACCTGAAATTAAAGATTAAGGAATTGGAGGAGTTAAAGCAGCGGCAGAGTCATTGTAATGATTTTAGGGTAGTTGTTTTTGCAATTTGCATCTGTAGTTTGATTGAATAATTGTTCGGTATGTGGCTGGGCAGGAAATTCTGTATTGGCAATTAGGCTTGTACTTTGTACTGAGTCATTTGATAAGTAATGGAATACTATTTATAGTGGATATTGGTGTATTTCTATTTACCGGTAATGAAATACAATTTATGTTGGATATCAATGCATTTCTATTGGATTCTGTTGGATATGAGCGTTTTGCAGATCTTTGGATATCATTGTTGGATATCAGTGTTTTGGAGATATGTTGTATTGCTGATATTTGGATATCAGTAGAAAGGGTGTTTTTTCAATATGGTGAAAGGGTGTTTTGGAGATATATTCTATTGCAGTATCAGTAGAAAGGGTGTTTGTTTAATCTGGATATCATTAAGTCTGGTCTTGTCCTGTGTTTGTGCTGCATTGTGGCCTGGTTTGTTTGTTTTCACCAAGGTTTTTTCATGAATTTAGCAACTATTTTCCAATGACAGTTCATCTCTTTACACCTCACTCTTATATACTCTTTGCAATTTTTTTTAAGTATACATTCCTTTGGGTCTTCATAGAAGCCAAACAAATTACATCCTTAAACTGTTTTCCATCTTCAAACAGTTGACCTACTGTAAAAGTTGGCCACTCACAAGTCAGTTCATATTGAGGGAATGTACCTGACTTTCTGAAGTAACTTATCAGTTGCTTTTCTCTCACTGTGTTCTCTTCCCCAAACTCTGAACTTAATTCACCATAGTTAATATTGCAGGCCTCATTAGAAGATGGATAATCGATTATGTATCCTTCATCTCCTGCATTAACAGCAACGATAACGTCCTCTTTCTCTTTGCCCTTGTTGTCTTGCTTATCTTGTCTTGCTTCCCTTATAATAGTTTGTACATCCTTCTGTAGATTCAAACCCTTCAACTTTTCAGCTCTCTTCGCCTTCGCAATTTCAACTTCGGATACGATGTCTTGGAGCTCAGGATCATCTTCTTCACTTAAATTTGCAAGCACATCCCCAAAAGCAAAATCACTCTCACTCCCACTACTATTCTCTTCACTTTCTTCAGCGGCTCAATCTACAACAGCATCACCTCCCTTCCTTCCTAAAGCACTTCCCTCAGTAACCTCATCACCTTAATTAGTAGCCGCCTTATGTTGCTGAAATGCTTTAGGGTTAGGGTCGGTTATGTGCTTGACATACAGTTGGCAATGTTTATGCTCCAATAGCTGCCCTATGAGTTGAATGACAGAACTGTCATTGTAAACCTCAAATAATCTCTTTTAACCCCTTCCCATGGACCCGACACAATACTACCTCTACATTACCTTTGTACCCCATCTTTTCTAATTCTTTTACTATATGGGTAATAGACATTTTGTCTGGATCAATATCCCAATGCAATATTGCACCCTCACTGTGCAACAATTCTCCTCCTTCTTCCTTAAAGGACCCGCCATGGTGTATTTCAAGAGTGTATCTATGATATTGAAGTTGTAAAAGTCATCAATTCTACAAGACCAATGTAACAGACCAAGTATCACAATATTGACAAGCATCATGATATTGATAATCTTTCATTAAAACAAAGTTTGCTCAAAAATTTTAACAGTTCATGAAGAGTACTTACTAAGGAAAACTCAGTAAATGATCAGTACTGAGGACTTCTTCTTCGGATCTTCTTCTTCGAGTCAGGTCTGCTGCTCCCCACCTGCAACCTCGTCCCCTCTCCTCCTCTCCCGTATAATGTGGCCTCGTAAACCAATTGGGGGTGCTTCGTCTTGTTGTTCTCCTACGAACAGAGACAACAAGAACTCACAATCTTCTTTGAAACTTTCAGACTTTCAGTTCGATCAAATGCTGAATTGTATAGGCAAATCAGGAACTCACAAGTACATGAGTTGCAAGTTCTGTTTTAAGCCATGAGCTTGTGCTCGTAAGTTAGTCGATGACCTATCTAGGGTTCTTTATAAAGATGTTGCTGCTGCTGTTCGAAGAGACACAAAATATTCACCAGCAAGTACTCATTTTTGTTGTAACCTTTATAGATGTAAGCTGAAGATGCTAATTAATATCATCAGCTCATCTGGTTTCTACGATATGCTTCTCATTAAAGTTGAATGATGAAAATCATGAACACCGAGATTGAAACTGAAGAAATTGGAAGCTCCCTCATTTACTGAACTCACAATCTTCGAAACTGAAGAAATTAAAGTTCACCTCTACGATTTCGAAAGTCTGGAAGAAATTGGAAGCTACGGAAGAAATTGGAAGCTACATAGCACCGAGATTGCACTGAAATCTCCACATATGGAAGAAATTTTCTAGCCGAGTCGGGGAAAGGAAGAGAAGGGCGGGAATCTAGAAGTTTTAGGGTTTCAACCCGAGATATTGGGTTTTCTATTCGAGGCAAGGGTGCCACGTCATCATTTAACGGACACGTGGAAGGAGTTGACGGCGTTAAATCCACGGTAGTGGGTCGGTAACGGCTTTGACGGAAAGGACCACTGCTGACACTTTTCCAAACCTTTTAGGATTTGATTTTTCAAAGTGAAACTTTTAGGACTCGATGTCAAAAAATCCCAAACTTATAGGACCTTAAGTGTCATTTTCCCATAATATAATTAGATAATGGTATTTAGGTTTCTGAAAATTTAAGATCTTAATAAAACAAGTGCTTAATTAATTAAGTGAAGAATGATTAGATGAAATTATGATGGTTGAAATTATATTTACATAAATGCCCCAATACTTTAAAATATTTTCCCTTTTGCCCATATTTTATTTTAATTTTTTAAATTCAGAAAATTAAAAAAATTGAAAATTTCAATAAAAAAAGAAGCATATCAGGGTTTTAGATCGGAGAGGCCCCGGAGAAAGAGGGAGAGAGGGAAATCGAGGTGGTGGTGGCCTCGATCTGGAAATGAATAACATACAAGCAAAATCTTGAGAAATGAGTAATGCAATTGTGTTATATTTTTGCTTATGAATCGGGAGATTTTAGATTTAATTTTTGTCAATATGATTACTTTTACTCTTTTATTTCAATTTTTTTTATATTAGTCCATAAGCATGTAATTGAAACTTAGTATTTTTTTTTTGTGTGAACTATGGTATCCGGAAGTCCAATTGAATTCCGAATAATACAGTCTAGCCGAGTCGATTAGTCAGAATTCAATTGAACTTTCGAATATCATGGCTCACACTAAAAATCTAATATTTTTTTTTACTAAAATTTAAGGAACAAAGAAGTAAAGACCATTTATGAGATCTTTCACTGCGGTCTCCCTCTCCCATAACCGCCAATTTGTTTTCCCACTCAAATAAAACCAAAGAAAAAGAAAAGGTCGGGGCAAGAAATGATTTCCTGAACTGAGATCACCAAACCAGTTATGCGCTCGTGTAATAGTTGCTTGACACTTGCGTGTATTATATCATCATTTTGATAAAATTAGTGAGTTTATTAGCCATCCGCGGTAAGAGATTTTTTTAAATTAATAGTGGAGAGCTACCGTGAGAGCTGGTTTCGAAGGGTGACGGCCAGTCTTGAAGTGGACTCGGAGGCAGTGGCTCGCACTGCAACATCAGCAAATGGGTGGCTCGGGTTGGTATAGTGCATTGTCGAGGGATGATAGGAGCATAAAGACGGGATTGTCATGGGTCATACACTCATACCTATCAAAAAGAGAATGTACGTACTAATTGGCTGGCAAACTATGTGCTCTCTTGCTCGTAACAACTCTACACGTGGTGTTGCCTGATCTCTTGCTGTTGGGGTATAATATAACTATGCTCTCTATATCTCGTTTTCATATTTCGTCTTTGTATTATGTACCGTTTTATTTTTAATGCATTCGGCCTTTGTGCCACCCCGTATTACAAAAGAAATAAAAAAAAAAACAAGGGGAAAATTAACCATGTCAGCCTCTCTCATTCGCCGGTTAATGTTTCATCGGGCAATAATTTCCCGCAGGGGCAGACTGCAGAGGATAGCTTGTTCATAAAGACATGATTATTACTGCCAGAATGGCCGAATGGACATGTCCTTGGCAAATGTAATATAAAGAGCTCTTCTTCATTTCACCCTTCTGTGGCCAAAACCTCCATTTCTTCCTGTCTTCTCCTTCTTCTATCTCAGAGTGGCAATGGAGCAAAAATCAGACACCAACGTTAGCATGACTGAAGGAGGAGACACCGTCAAGATCCTCTTGAAAACTCAGGTCTCTCTGCCAATGTTTCTCTCTTCCTTTCTCATTACACCTTCGATGTCTGCCTTTCTGACGTACGTATGTGCAAAATGTTTTCCGTTCTTAAAATCGCAGGGTCAGCGTAAGGTATGCTGTCAAATGAATCGGAGCTGCCAACTAGAGCGGCTTTTCCGGACATTCTGTACCATGATGGACCTCGACTACCGGTTCGTCGAGTTCCTCCACAATGGACATCGTGTCTTTGGGTCCAGCTCTCCGGATCAAGTGACTAACCGACTGCCCTTCGACATTAATTGCATGTCATGCACCGTTTTATGTTTTTAAATCGAGAGAAATAACCATAAGCTCCTGCTGCTTTCGATGTGTAGCTCGATCTGGACGAAGCAGAAGCTGACGAAGGTATGATCGAGATCGATGCCTTTGTGCGCCAAATGGGAGGTTGTCCCAGACGATATGAAGGCCGAGAAATCGCTGATTTCTCGAAGAATATTATTAACTACTAATCATAATCAAGCATGCGCTCAGAAGAAGTTAAGCTACGATTGACAGCTTTTGTGTTATTAGTTATCGCAGGTAGACTAGACAGCTAATGTAATCCTTATAACCCGAAGTGAGCTGACCTGCTAAGTCTCTTGCATCTAAATTCAGCGGTGCTTATGCCGTCGAATGGTATCGATAAGTATTTTTGTATGTATACGTCCAACGTATTGTTCTCTACACTGCTATTTGGTTACTAAACTAGCTTGGAAGAGCTTCGGCGACAGACTTTCAGGTACCCAAACTTCCCGGCGCCGGGGGATGAGCCCTCAAAGATGAAGGGCAGATACCCTGTTGCAGCTTTATATTTCTGCTGAACCTGCATGATATTAGTCGGTATATTAAAGACAGGACATGATGGCTAGTTTCTTGTCCCGGGATTTGTTGGCTTTAACATATCACCCGAGTAGATGGATAAAATTCTTACCTCGAGAATCTGTTGACTGCTCCTCAAGCAATTCCTCCCGACCACACAGACTGTCCCACCTGATCCCCCACCAGTAATCTTTGCTCCGTAGAGAGTCCCATCCTCAGATTTAGGCCTCTTCCAGTGCTGCATTTCCTGCACTAACTGGACCAGCCTATCGGTCCCATCAGAACCGAGTCCACAGGCGCTGTAGCTGTAATGGCACTGCGAATAATTGTTGAACAGATAGCGAGCTGAGAATCTAATGTCATAGTTAGACCGATCTCCAGTTTCTTCTTTTTTTATCTTCTAATCCACGAAATATAATTTAAAGACCTCTGCTCTTCAAGTTTTCGGAAAACAAAATATCGTGAAGTCCAGCTCAAAAATTAAACGTCTCTTGCTATAGGTATCTCTAGCCAGGTGAGAATCTATTATATTTGTGTGGAAGGAAGCACTATGCATGTAAAATTTCAAATACTGTAAATTCGGTGAGTACCTGATACAGAAGCTCCCCAAGGGCCGTAAGCTGCTCGTCTGAGCTTACTGAAGTAAGTAGAGCCTTGAAAGCCTACCAAATATTGACAAAGACATAATAAATCTCTATTTTGGGTATCAACCAACAAGAACATTCGATAAAATAAGAGCATTCAGGATTTCAGATCCTCCATTATTGGGCCGCCAAAGCCGTTCAAATGCTTAGATCTAATCTTGACCCGATCCAACAGAATCATTTTCAAAATAAGAAGCCACAATATCCTTTAACTGGACTGCTATGTCAGGATGGATTTATTTTGCATCCTAAAAGAGTACACTCCGTCCAACTCCTGAATGAGAGCCACAGTATTAACTTCAGTACGTTAAGTTCATAAGATGACAAGATTGAATAACAAGAAGTTCCAGCACCAATATCTAAGTACTCACCTTGACTCTGAAATTTTCATATATCGGATGTCTAGCAGAGGCTCGAACTCCATAAGCGCGCTTAGGATCAATAACCGTGACCGTGTCATGGTGATCAGTGTATTTCTCCAAAAATGCCTCACCAAATATAGACTCGGGAAGGACATTAGCATAGAGAGCTTCGTATCTGTCAGTTATGCAAAAGAACAGCCAAATTAATGAGCTTTAATAATTCGTGCAATGATACAATGGTCTACCATGAGTCAGTTAATTTGCAAATACAGCTTGCCTAGATCGGTCTGGCAAGTGGTCTCCGTGTAAAACCAGTTTCACTGACCAATCCAGTCTTTGTAACTATGCGTGATACTTTCTTTCTCATTCAACAGTTCTAGAAACAAAGCCATCATGAAGGGAGACTAGGCTACCTGTGAGGTGTTAGGTTACACAAATAATCTAATGACGCTTCGTTTTCCAGTAATTCGACCCCATCCTCCTCCACTTCATCAGGATTTAAGCCATTTTCAGTACTTGAAAAGGAGCGGGAGAGCTTTGTTGATGCCGTGGACTTAATCATCTCTCTTCCCATGAAGGCACCTATTCTAACCGAGCCATAATCTCCACCTCCAATACTGCCCAATGGAATTCACGTTTACTGTTAGTATAAGACAGTCGGAAAAGAATGTAAGAGGTTAAACCATTTGTTTATGTTTTGCTGATGCTTCCAGAACATGCTTCAGTCTCACTATGCAAGAACAAAATTATAGCATTGATTCTGCTTTCAGATTTCCAGTGCTTTTGGGTTAAAAAAAAAAAAAGAAGAAGAAGAAAAGAAAAAAGCTCTAGTAATGAGAATTAGAATTCTGAACAGTGGGGGTTTCCAATGAGGACTTCGGGAACTGAGATATTAAATTTTTTATTTTAAAGCACTAGAAATATGTTTAAAAAAAAAAACCAAAGGAATCGGGGAAGTGGCACCTGTGTCGAATTCCCGAATCAATTCCCCAAAACCGTATGTGAGTGGGGATCTCCACAAGCCCGAGTACCTCAGCAGGCTGCATTATATGACAAATTCATATTATTTTCTTTCCTTCAGTTTTACAGAATAAAATTTCCACTGCATAGCAGAAATAATGCGTACCTGACAAACCATTGCAAGGAGTTTATTCGTTTCACCACATGCGGAGGTCATCTGGTCCATCACACCGCACGGAGCTCCCACAATGTGGTTCTCAACCTATTAACATTTTTGAGTAATTAATAGAGATAGCACAACCATAATGAATTTATCAAAATAGAAAGTAGAGAGTAAAAGTAAAACTTATTTCATTGAGAAGGTGTTGTGACAACACAAACCTTTTGGCATAGCAGAGCAAGCTTTCTTGGACTGATATCTAACCCTGCAACACTCAAAAATACGGCACAATCATATGATCAGAGTGCCATAAGTCCAAAGTCCTCTTATAATAGAAAAGGGACATTATTGCGACTGAATCTATACCAGCAATCGTCAGTAGGAACTAAGCTACTATTTTTCAAATCTTAAGCAGTGAAAATATATTTCAAATAAACTATTAGTGGCCAGCTTTCCTCCATAACAAAGTCGAGAAACTAGTTCTCCATGAAAGAATAAGATATTCAGGAGCAGGTCCTCAGGTAAATCATGAAAAATGTAGCAGCCAATAGAAAAAATTGCTGCAAACAATAGAAAGGATTTGACAGGTTTATGCGCACAATTTCTCCTAATACAGAGGATTTCAAAGTTATCCTTCATTTCAAAGTTATCCTTCACATGAAAGGCGTCTTTCACTTGCTGCATGTTGAAATTCGATATTTGTCGAGGAAGAAGAATGCAACTTGCAAAAAGGACAGAGAAAAATCACCATGAGCAGCAGCAATGCCAGACATGCTAGCAACCTCTACTGAGGCAGACGAAGATACACCTTTGCCTTCTGGAACAGCAGAAGAGACCTGAAGATGCAACATGAGATAGTCAGTGTAAAAATCCCAGCTTCTCATTCTCTTGTACTGGAAAATAAAAAAATAATTAAAAGAAATGTCCCATTGCAACTCCCAGGACATTCACAGAATATTTTGTCATCTTAATACACATTGAAAAGTGTGATTCATCCTTTTTCACAAAACAATTGGGAACTAAAGAAGTTCCATTAGTGACCCTAAACAGAAAAATTTCATGCATCAAGCGTTTGAATAGAAGATGATCTGTTTGACTAGCCCCTGAATGCTTATGCTGCACTTTTTTAAGACACTGAAATGTCAAGGATGCTATCTATGGAGATAGCTGTGGAAAGAGTGACTTCTAGTAACAAGGATCATCACTACTTATCTGAGCTTGCTAGGAACAATGTAGACAAAGATCATCAAAATTAGCAAAGGCAGCAAAGTCAATTTTTTGAAGTATTTATTTGTTCGCAGAGAACATGTTGCTATAAATCTAATACAGAGAGTTCACAGAATACAAAATTATGATAACGAATACATGAAAAAACATATAGCAAAGTATGATGTCATGCTTGATCCATGGAATACATATCTTTAGATCCTTTGCGTTTAAATGGTACAAAAGCAAGGACAGCAAATGCAGAAAAGCTGCACATAAATTAAAATCTCTTCACAAATTCAGAAAGGTCAATTAGAAGGGAAGTATAAAGAAAGAACCGCAAAACAAACAAAACATAATGAGAAGTAAACAAGGAATTTTTCTTTTCAATGGTAAGTAAAATGATCATTGATAAAATATCTGGGAAGACTTCTTACCAGCATACTAATGCTATCCTCAAAGCGTACACCTAATTCTGTTATTAAAACTAGAATTGTCCCAGCAACGTATGCTGCCCATCTACAATTGGAAACACATGACCATTTAATGTTATCTCCAGCTAAGAGACATTACCTTTTCTGAAAACAAAAATAACCACCATGACTAGGACATACTTTTGTGATGGATCTCGAGCAAAGTATTTCTTTGCTTTCTCATAAGATATTGGCTTCCCATCCTCCATAAAATCAGACAAATCCATGTCAAAAGTTGGGCCACGATTGCTCAGTTCTGATCCGTAGGATACCTTAACATAACCAATATGCACAAATAAACAGCTTAACAGTTAATACTCTCAGATTGCTTTAGCCCTCAGAAAGCATTTTAGCATTCCCTTCACGGAGAAGAAAATTTTCTAGTGTAACATCACTTTTAGAGAGCTAGAACAAGTCTTTTCAATTATGAAGATATTGAAACAGGCAGAGTAGTTGTACTCTTATTCAGATACATACAATTTGGAGAACGGGGGTTGGTCCTTGTCCTTTGGCTTGTTGCCGGGCTAGGGCATGTTTCCAGAGCCTATGTTTAGATGGGTTATTCCTCTGAACAGCAACATGGCAAGCTTCTCTGATAGGCATCTGAGATATAGAGATAAAGGGAGAAACACTTAGAGCCTGACTTTATCATGTTTCTCAATGATATTATCCAAGCAGCTACGACCTTTGAGATCAACAGAAATGATATTGCTTAATGTTTGTGACTAAGAGCTTTGTACTCAAAATCATTTTCTTTGCATACTAATGTTTAGCAGAGTCGCTCGTTCAATGTTTATGAAAAGCCAAATGAACCTCACTAATATAGTATGTGCCTCAGACCCCAAATTATCTGGTTTTCTGATTCAGATCAACATCCTATGACTAATGTATGTTGTAGTATAAGTGTGATCTCTAGAAGAAACAGATATCAACTTACCTGCAAAACAAGGCTTCCTGAATAGTCTGCGATTCCTCCCATCACATCCAATCTTCCAGGTGCCCTGGTCACAAAGATGTCTTCCTGTTTGTGTTGACACAATAAACAGTTGGATTTTTACTGGTCATCTAGCTATTATCATCACCATCATAAAGGATTTCCAAAGTATTGAGAGAAATAAGACAAGGGGGAACTTTAATCTGCAAATTGAAGTTGAATCAAGACCAAACTAAGTTCTGCAAATCACGCTTCATATGCAAACGGAAAAAAAGAAAGGGAGAAATATAAAGCTAAAAGGACATTCTAATAAGACAGAATCAAGACCTCCCAATTGAAGAGTCCAGCAGCTGCCTTCCGCTCACGCATCTGTCGCTTCTCAGTATTTTTTATAGAATCATTTGTGGCATTTAGCCCAGCCAAACTCTTTAAGAAACTCTTTGTATCAGATAAACCCTGAATATCTCCATGAATAATCTCAAGATCTTCATCATACCTATCATTATGTGGAAAGTAGAGTACTAATGAAACCAATTTATTGACTTTGCATTAAACTTGGCAAAACACAAACTGAACAAAACTTACAAGTCCATTTGGGAAATTCTTTCATTTGCTTCAAATTTAGGGGACCCAGTACTGAGACTCAGTTCATTTTCAGCATTTGCATACCACTCAGGAATGCATAGATCTCGTCCCGGGGCCCGTTGTAGTTGATAGCCAAGAACTATGGCATCTCGCAATCTTCTTGCCCCACTAAGCTATATAATTATCATAAAATCTGAATTAGAAACTTGGGCGGGTAGGTTAGATACTCCAGCAGAAAGATATCCATGACATAATAAGATAGAACAGTGCAAAATTCATTACCTTATCCGATGCATAATTTTTTCCAACAGCTGTCTCCTGCAAGATGTGAGCCGCCACCTACAATTCAAGTATCATTGCTGTCAGAAAGTACTCCACCCAAAACCACTAAAAGAAATGTCAACTGGAGACAACGATAACTTCACGATCAAAACACTATAACAACAATGAAGCTTAACAATACACCTAAAGCATAGCTGTTTATTTGATTTTATTACTCATAATCAAGAGCAAAATATTTAAAAGGGTGTTAAAATTTTAAACTATATTTAGCAAATATTACCTCGCCACCATTAATTCCTCCCTCATAGCATGGTTTCAGATTGATGGCATGCTCAAGATAAGGCTTCCAATGGCCAACAAGTAAATCCCTCCTGATCATCTCCACACCAGCTTGATAGTACTGCGGAAAAGATTTAACTACATGTCATCCATTGAACATATGTTCATATTATATAAGCATAAATAGAGTATCATGCATCGTTTGTTTGACATTTAAATAAATTCTACAAGATCATCAATTTGACATCCGCAAAAACTGAGAAAATAAACCGACAGTAATTAATATCTAACTTTCATTTGCAAAGGTGAGAAGACCAGAAATGAGAAAACATACAGAAGAATCAGTACCTCTAGCATGTTTCTCAAAAAAGGTTCTTCGTTAAAATAATCTCGGCGCACAAAGACAAAGGGGAGCTTGTATGCAAGAGCTTCACTCACAGTACCATATCCAATTTTACCTGAAACAATGAAAATAGCATGAGGTACCTTCAAAATTTATAATAATAACCTCAGACACCGAGATTATGTACTCACCAAGCATGCAGTCAGAAGCTGCAATAAGATCGGGTGTGTATGCATCTTTTGCAAGCTTTATGAAATTTGGTGGAAGGTCTTCGCTTTCGGAGGCACCACATACCTAGACAAATGAGCAGTACAACCCATGTAAAAGAGAAAGCTTACAACTCTGAAAGTTAACAACCACATTATGCTTGCAGCATATGGAAAAATGCCAGCAAGTACCAGGCACAGCCACCCGGAAGGCAAGTATCTCTCCTCCAACTTCCAGCCTGATGGCTGCAGGAAAGAAAAAATTTCTTCAGATACATCACTAATCAGGGATTTCCCTTTCATGGAAGTATTTGCAATTTTCAAATCCAACAATCTGTAAATTGATGACAACAAAGAATACTAGTAAACAATACTCCACCATAAAATAGCATACTAAGCAAAAAGTAAATATATATATATATATATATACACACACACACATATATATTCTTTTAATGTGTCAGTTAGATGGCTGCTTCCTCAAAGGTGCATCATCTGAAAAATTAGATAAGTTGCACTGTGTGAACAATGACCAACAGTCCAAGTGCCAATGTCAGCAAACATACATATTATTTAGGAAAATTATACCACAAGAAATAAACGGAATTCTTATGCTACTTGTCAGCGTTCAAATCAGACTGATTGGGAGGGAAAGAGTGATGGCATTATAAATTACTCAACTGAAAGGAATTTGATTTAGTAAAACCTAAGGAACTTATACAAATTCATTTTCAATAGTCAAAAATATATAAAGTGGTAAACCCACCTGTCCACCAAAATTGAGGATAACCACCTTCACATGCTCTCCAATTCCAAGTTCCTCTCTCACCTAAAAAAAGGTTTTTGAGATGCTATTACACATTATATTACATCAGTAAGGTATTAGCTTGAGTTTTTTATTCAAACCTCCTTACGGGATCTGTGCAACCTCCTCACCACCAAAGGTACGTCTATAACATCACGGAAAGCAGGCACTAGGAGAGCAACACATTCAGTAAAAGGCAATTTATTAACAATTTGAAACTGATACAAGCAAAAAAACCCTTTCTATTTGAATTAAGGAAGGTTAGCAACATACTTGGGCAGTATCCTGGAAGGCGGATTAAGAATTCACAGTGTGAATAATCTTCTGCAATCTGCATGGAACATTATGAGGAATTAATGCATTCAAGAAATAAAGAGAACATTTTCCCGAACTGGTCATAAAAACTGGAGGTTCATAAAGATCCACGTGGAGTGGATCGTTGAGAGGGGAGGCATATAAATTGATGGCTTTGTCTCTGCACCAATGAAATGGTACATAATTCATATCACGGCAAACATTATGAAAGGGTTACTGGGGGTGAGATGTCAGCACACAAGATTATAGGAACAGAAGCCCACTGAAAAGCATTAAGAGAAGTTTGGCCTACTTAGAAAGAGCAACCGGAAGATCATCAAGCAAAAAATAGTGAATGATTCACTCAAAAAGCTTACGTGGGATCCCGCCACTATTTATAGCAGGTAGTAACAATCTCATATTCTAGAGTTGAAATCAAAGGAATTTTGCCTGTAAGTGCAAATTCTTGATCTAAACCTTTTAGAAGGTTCTATGTTCAATGTTATGCATCTAATGCATTTTACCTATGGCTAAGCTAGATAAGATGAGTAACCTGCATTTTACATATGGCTAAGCTAGGTAAGATGTATAACCTGCCATAATCAAGCATCTATTTTTTGGTAAACAAGTACGGATGAAGTTATGTGAATAAAGGTAACCTGCCAAACTATCTTGCGATGATGATTTCCAGCAGCCATGACATACTCTGCGTAGATAAAATCCCAACTGCACAGTCCAAAAGAAGACAGTGGAGCAGAGGTTAGAGATATTTCAAGTGCTTATTACTTGATTAGTATGTAAAGAGCTAGTTTGTTCAGGCTAAATCAGGCTTATCAATATTCAAACCAAAATTTGCAAATAGATAATAGATATCATTTGAGTATCTGTAGCAGAGTTTTTGCATATAGGACTCAGATGATTACTGCCTCGAAAACGAATTACATATTTCCCAAAATAAATTTGGGTCTTACTCACAGGAATGAAATGGATTCTACAAAAATAGAAAAGTACTTAGCCAAGGAAAATAGATCCTAACTATGCTAATAAAATGAAAAAAAGGAAGATAGCAGTTTAAGTCCCAGGCGCGAGGGGCTTCTATACAACTCTTAACTAGCTAAGAAAGTAAAAAGTGTCAGCAATGAAAATTCACCTGAAGTTAGTCACACAGACAGACCGAATTCCAGCATCTGCTGCAGCACGACATGCAACTGGAACAACATCTGAAACCTGTTCCAGTAAAAGAAGATTCAACCAGATCCTTCGACTGTTAATTCAACATACTGCTCCAATAAAAAGCTAATGCAGAAAGGAAACCATAGCAGAGACAGTACCACCAGGTCGGCCTTGATGGATTTTAGCCACTCCACTTCTGTCGTTAATATAGAATCTCGGGGTACAACAGCTGTCTCGGAGTACTAGTCAAGCCAATAGTAGGAGGGTGCATCAGAAACGGTGTAAAGATATACTAGCAAAACCCAACAAACTTGCGTCAAATTTGCTTCACTTTAATATTAAATCCATGAGAAGAAACCATAGCTGCATCAGTAACATTGCCACTAAGAACATAACTAATCCAATTTACCTTCTCCAGGGAAGCAAGGCGATCCACTGTTAATGCATCTGCCTGAACTGCTCCACAGTCTAGAAGCACCTACTCGAGCAGAATAACTAATTCAGCTCTAGAAGGTCCATAAAAAAAATCAATAAGAAAAAAAGAAAAGGGCTTCTTATGCAATATAAATAGTAATACATAAATCTTAAATGACTAAAGGTATGAATTGTGATCTAACTAGCTTGTCTTAGTTATTCAGGGGCTGGAAGTGCTCTGCAACTGTGCAACTCTTGTGCTTTTGAGATATATACTCTACAGATCAGAAACTATTTATACTCCTCTTCTGCAACAGCGCAACCCATTTTCTAACAATAATAGCAATTAAATGCCCTATTGCAAGGGCAAACAAAATAGCATTAGATAATTAAGAAGTCAATGCATGTTGCCATTCAAAACAGCTTGATCGACAAAAATCTCAAAGCCCCTATAAGGTTTGATTATGAATGCATTATTACTTCAAAACAAAGCAATCAACCTAGGAGAGAACATAACTATTAAACTGCGAAATCAGCCCAAGTAAATATTGACAAAAGGAATCAAGACTGAATATGTGACATTAAACATTATATTTGTCACCGTTGTTTAGAAAGAGCAACGCACAGTTCTATGAATTACCTTGCGAATGAAGAGCCTGGGTGACTGAATTTCAGAGGTAAAAACAAAGTCCGGAGCACCGGTCACGGCATGCACAATGTGTCCCGCATTAATAAGGTGTCTAACAACCTAAGGATTTTCCACGAGTGACAATTGTCAGACACGATCCCAAAGTAGCAACAGAATATTGCTCCAATTAAATGGGAAAAAAGAAAGAAAAACAATGAACAGGTTAGTGCCAATCACATTGTTGACGCTCACTGATTTCTAAGCGGAGCAATGAACATGGAGCTTGATATTCTTGAAAAACCTTCTTCATGATTAACATCAGAATAAAACTAGACTTAAGCAGAAGCATAGACAGTCTCAGTTCATTGATTGATGCTCAAAACATTCCACAGCTTCGAAATCATTCTGGAAATCGCCTGAATGATCGCACTAACGGGCACAATCCGAGACCAAGAACTAACACGACAAGACCTTCTGCATGCTACTGATTATGCCACCAACAATAAAACAGAGAAAAAGATGGACTCTTTTCAACACTTGGGTCGACTAATCCCATAGCAGGCACCTGAAAAACAGGAAGATGACTCCGTCGACTTCATCAAGAACTCATCCAAAGATCATCTCCGGGTCCATCGACAACTTCCCTGCTTCGAAATTTACCAAATTCCCCACTTCCCAACAAAGGGGAATCGAATCTTGGGGAGCGTAGAAACAGAGGAAGTCGGCAAAAGAAGAAATTTCGAGGTCAGAGAAGCAGCAGGTACCTCGACGACCCTAGTGGCGTGGCCGAAACCGTGGCCGGTAACGTAGTAGGCGAAGACGAGGGGGCGGTGCTTCCTCACTCCGTCACCCTTCTGCTCTATGCCCACCATGGTTTCAGAAGCTTCTCGTGATCGAGGCAGAGTGAGTGAGCTTGGAAGGAGAGGGGAAGGAGACTGGAGACGGGGCTGAGAAGAGCAGTGAGGAGGAAGATGATGTTATGCTGTTTCTTGATATGGCATGGGGATGAGCGCAAGCAAAAGCAAGAGAAGGATCAGTTAAGGGCAGGATCAGAGCGATTGATCGCTGCTGACGAGGAGACGTCGCCATCGGCATTTTATCCATTTGCCCGCGGCGCCGGCGCGTATTTATATCTTTCAGGTTGTTAGTCCCACGCAACCATTTTCCTTTATTTTCCGGATAATAATAAGACAAAAATAATATTAAAAAAATAGGAAAAAGAAACATATTTTTATTTCACCTAGGAAAAAATTCAAGGTTTGGACTCGCTGATAAGCTAAGCTGACAACAAGTAATAGATCTAGGGTTCAATTCTCTCGGAAGTCGACATCTGGAATTTAATTGGCGGGCCCCAAGTCGTATAATACATCGCCCGGTGGACTAGTCGGTTGCTACGGCGCTGGACACCATCGACAGTAAAAAAAAAAGGAGAGGAAAAAATTAAAGGTGAACAATGCTGAATTCCCGAGTTATATGATGTTCTTGTTGGGTCATGCGGGTTCTCCTTAATAATTATGACGTGGAGAATTGATACTTTCGTGTCTAGTCAATCATCAATTTTTCCGATATAATGAGTCGCATGCGTTGCATTTGACATCTTTTAGGACGAAAGGTCATTTGATCTTACAAAAGAAATCAAATGATAAGATTACCCTCGGCAATTGCTGGGGGTAAGTAATGGGTTCCGATGGTGGTATTTTTTTCGCTCGGTAAGTTCCGATGGTGGTTGCCGGCGAGACACCAGCGTCGAAACCCATTACCCCTGGAAAGTGTGGAGGTTTTTCTTTTAATTTTTATTTTACAATTTTTTATTTCATGATTTTTCTAATCAGGCCAGATGATCTTTTGCTCTTTAAAAAAAGTCTCATGCCATGCATGTGATCCCATTTTAGTCGGAGAATTGACGAGGAGCCAAAGCGTACAGTTTTCTATTTTTCATGGAGGTTGGGGACAATTGTGCAAAATCAAAAAGTATCTCATAATCTAGAGGAACCTGCATTTATCTTAAAATAAAAAAAATATTTCGTACTAAAATGACTTGGCGGTTCGACGCTTATTTAAGCAAGGTTTTAGGTTCGAGTCGTTGTGAATGCAGAAAATTTACGTTGGAATGGCTTTACCTCTTAATAGACCGACTCGATTTGACTGAATTAATTAAACTCCAATTGAATTTTCGAATACCAAAATTTACAGGAAATTTTTTTTGATATATATATATATATTTGGGTCAAATTTCAAAGATAAAGAAGGTAACTTTTTTTGGCTTTTATATCTGTATGTATAAGATAAGATATTCCGAATAGGATATAATCAATTATATTATTCATTTACGAGATTTCACATTCTGAAAATATTATATCTTTTTCGGATGAAAATTTTGATATTCGAAAATTTAATTAGATCCCGACTAATCCAATTGAGTAGGATCGATCCACTAAGAAGTAACGCTCTCCCATCGTAAAAATTATAACATGACCCTGAACCATTGATAACATATCAGCATTAGAATATATCCCAATTTCATTTTTTTCCCCATTACTTCTTTACCACAACTTCCAGAGTCTGACTAATCGTTCCATTCTAAGTTCAAACTTTAGTTATTTATATTAAAGGGCAGTATATTCTCTCTCTCTTTTCCTTTTTCCTTTTTCCTTTTTCCCCCTCTGCTTGGTAGGGGAAGTATATTCTACTAGCATATGCAATGAGGAATATTCGTTAGTAAGAAACAGAAAAAGATTATTTATCAAAAACACCATCAGAAGAAACATATAAATATGAAAAACTAAATAATATTTGGACTTCGATCCCCTAGTTAAAAAAAAAAACCTGATATTTTATAATTATATTTCCATAAATTGTTAATTGTATGGGAACACGATTGTCTTTTGTTGCTCTCACCCTTTTTCTTCTTAAAGTATCAATTAGTGTACCTTTATATGTTCGTTGTTTCTAATTTATTGAAGAAAAAGTCATGTTTACCTTGGAAAATAATGTTAATTTTCATTAGAAGTAATGTTCATTATTTATAAATAAGTTTTTTTACTTAAAAAAAGTATATAATTAGTTTTTCATGTAAATAATTCATTAATTTATTGTTCGATCTATCGTTAAAATTTATAGATCTTGTAAGTTTTCTTAGAAGATGCTGGATCTTGATCAAGCTTTTATACGATAATCTAAATGACGATGGTTAACAAGATCCAAAGGAGATAATAATTGAGAAAATTTTCAAGCGCAATGTGTTGGTTTTTTGGCCATTCTTAATCGGTCACCAATGTTTAATGCATTCGGCATGATGACTTTCTGCCAAAGATACCCATTGTTCATTGAAAGAGCATGTCAGCTTACGCTGAAAGAGGGCAAGAATAGTGTTGGTTGGGGAGTAGGAGAAGTTCGAAATACGAGAGGTAAGGACGAAAATAGATATGAAAATTTCGGAGAATATTTATACATTCCTATCAAATTATCGATGGTTCGAGGAGTCACCTGCCTCCGTTATATATGCCGACTCCATGGCAGTATGAATCAAAAGTTTTCTCCATGCCCAGGCAAAGTTGAATTCAGATATTCGTTTAGAGAACGAGATCTCGACCTCCCTTATCCTCCAAAATATCTCTCTATCATCAATCAATAGGAGAACTCAAACTATGTCTACGTCGCAATTATTTGCGCTACAAGTATGAGAGAGCCCTAACTATTGTTCAACAGACGCATCAACTGCTTTGCTCGTATTATATCTTCGTCAATCCTGGACATTTCTAACACTGGTGGCCCTCCCTAGTTGCGTCCATGGAGTCATCGAAATCACGAAACGCACTTGGACACTCGATATGCAGGTTGGAAGGCCACTATCTCTTGCCAAGAAATTCATTTATTTTGCTGATCAAAATAAGAAAGGGCTAATATTTTCTTTTAGAAAAAAAAAACCTGAATTTGACTTTCTTCTTTTATTCAATCCGGCCTACATCTATCAACTTGTGTTGGTTCAAGTAATTCGGCACTTGTTTTCTTTAAACAAGTTCTTGAGTTCGAATATTGTGGATGGAGAAAATTCACTTTGGGAGAGTTTTATCTTTAATGGGTCGATTCGACTCGAACTGGATTAGTCAGGTCAATGGGTTTCCGAATATCTTGATACATACCAAAAAAAAATATAGATCTAGATTGTTATAATGGGAGAAAAAAAAAGTAATTGATGTAACTTTCAATCTCCCAAAAATGCCCATTGCATAATAAATAAATATTCTAAATTGTAAAAGGGAAGAAGCCTACCAACAAAAGTATTGGTTGAGTGGTAAGCAGTTCACTCCCGTAAGAAGGAGAACACAAGCTCGAATCCCGGGAAGCGCACTTGTTGGGAGGGAGAATATCCTTTAATGCTCGATCTCCCAACTAGATTAGTTAGATCACATTGGGTTCTGGATACCATGGTACACACCGAAAAAAAAGGGAGGAAGCCAGACACAATTATACTGAAGCTGATTTGGTCATAATTATATATATTGCATTTGGCTCAAAAGGAATAGAAGAGAAGTTATTAGGTGATCTTATCTCACCACATAACGCGACGAAGCACCAATAAAAAATGCATGAAACTAAAGATTTGGTGCTAATCACTCGAATAACTATCATAATTATTCGTCATTAAGAATTTTTATTAGTTTTTCCTCAACACGTCATTTGAGGGAAAATTATCTAAAATTTTCTCGAATAGAAGGGATTTCAAGGAGGAGGTAACGTCATTCTCTTCTATATATGGTTAAGAAAGTCTTGTACTGTGTCAAAGAGAGAATGGGTTAAGAAGCTGAATTGGTCATATACAATCATACTGGATTAGTTTTGAACCAACCATATTGGTTAAGAAGCAATTAACATGGGTTAATTCAAACGGTTCGGCGCTTATTCTGCTTATGTAAAGTCTCAGGTTCGAGTCATTATGAATATAGAAAATTCATGCTGGGAGAAATTTACCTCTTAGTAGGCTAATCCAGTTCGACTGAATTAGTCAGCAATTGAACTTCCGAATATCATAATTCACCCAAAAAAAAAGAGAATGCAGATTTTTTTTAATCTTAAATATAAGATAGGTGGGTCCATTTTTGCTGATAAGTTTGGCTTGCGTCCATCGAGAGTTTTTAAATTTGTATAGTTGAGAGTTTGGCCTGCATGCCATCATCTTGGACGAGCATGTTAAAGTTTTGTACTGCTTGTACATAAACTGATTGGAATGGAACGAATTGACACTTATTCAAAAAAAATCTAAATTTAAAGTTATTTGACTACTATGAAGCAATATTATTAAAATCGGATCGGACACTAAACCAGTCGAGGTATGGGTTCACGGGTTTATAGATTCAATCGGGTGTTAGATGGATCTGACCGCACGTCTAATTAAAATGAAGAAAGACTGATATATTAAATATATACACAGTAATTCAAATAAATAAAATAATGAATGAAAGAAAGTGTTTTTTATTGAAGTTGTTTATTCTTTTGTTATGTTTAAAGAGATCGAGAATGATCAAAAGGAAACAAATATTGCTATTGCTTAAATGGTTAAGAGGTTACGCATGTAGCTCTTAGAGAGATTGATGTCCTTGGTTCAAGTCTTCATGCATGCAATTTAATTTTTCAATAAAATGGAACCTATAGAACTGATTGGTTCATATGGATTCATTGGGTTCAATCAAAAAATCACCCGGTTTAATGGGCTCACCAGTCTAAAAGTGAAACTTCGATTTTTAAAAGAATTGGACTGGACAAGGTGTAGGCTCCCGGTCGAACCGATTCGATCGGCTGGTCTAGTCCGATTTTAATAACACTGCTTCGAAGTTAAAATGGCATGTAAATTTTATCTTTTTTAACTACTCATTTTAACCACTCTCCCACTATTCTCTCTTACTCACTGTCCCTTCATCTCTCCTTATGCGTCCGTTCTCTCTCCCATTTCTCTTTGTTTACTTCTTCAATTACATCGACACATATTTTTAAATTTAATTTACTTGTATATAACCAATTCTACTTTCTGCTAAACTAGTGTTTATCCATGCGTTGTATGAGATTTTTACATAAGTTATTAATCAAATTAGAAAAACTAATTATACTTATAATATTAATATATAATTTATATGCTTGATTTCATGAACTATGCTCATGAGTTTTCCTTATGACAAAAAAAAGAAAATTTTTTATGCTTGATTATATGTCTCATAATTCTATTATACCTGATCTAGCGTAATTTTCTTTATATATCAGCAATGAAAAGACATCCATGATTACCAACGTGAGTTGGTTCAAGCGATCCGGCGTTTGTTACGTTTGGGCAAGATCTCAGGTTCGAGTTCTCGTAAAAAAAGAGACATACATAATTTAATACAGCTACTATTAAAAGACACTACCAACAGAGGCTCGATATGGAGCAGCAACGACTCATGAGGCGGGAGCACCAGTAGCTTGGAGTTGGGTAGAGGAAGATCAACTCCGGCTCTACTACAGAGGGACGGGGCACTCGGCGGTAGCAACGTCAACCCAGGATGTAGAGACGACAGGATTGAGCGGTGAGCGGCGAGCATGAGCAGGTCGGGGCGGGTCATGGCAGGTCGCGCGTTATATCCGTTCCCACCCTGCCCCCGGCGCTGGTATTTATTTTTCTGCCCATCCCTACCCTATGTTCAAGCTCGGGTCGGGTAATATCCTTCCCAAACACGTCTGGGCAGATCGAGTAGCTGCGCAACAGGCCAAAATTACCATTCCTACTTAGCAATGGTAGTCGGCATAGGACTCTCACGCCCTTCCATCCCACTCGAGCCAACAAACAGAAAAAGGAAATCACATTTCTCTCCTAGTATTATTACATTTCATACTATTATACTAATTCCATTTTATTCCATTCCTTAGTATCAAAATGACCTAATATAATTTAAAAGTAATTATTAAAGTATTAAATTTCATAGCACAAACTTAATATGCAAACCAAAACATATAACTAATTCAATATATTCATACAACGAATACTTCAGAATAATGGATTTAATTTTTATAACTTTACATGTTATTAAATATAACTACATATTTAATCGACAATGGTGCATGTGCAACGAATATAATTAATATAACGGTCCGAAACCTTGATCCCTTCAACGAACAGTGCCATGACTGGAACATGATTTCTCCGGAGGACCTCAGATTACACATAATTAGATCCTCATTCTAGAGATTATTTCTCGATATCGGTAAAGGCACGGCTCGAAGAGGCTGCGCATTTTGTAAGGTGACTCCGAATTTCTCTACCATTTTCATGGTTTCTGGAGAAACCCCATCTTCGAGCTTCCAATCAAAGGAGTTAAGGAGCGAACCGAGCATCAGGTGTGACATTCTCATGGCCAATGGCAGGCCCGGGCATAATCTCCGCCCACCACCGAACGGCAAGAGCTCGAAGTTTTGTCCCTTGACATCAATGTCCAGCCCCAAGAACCTCTCTGGAATAAACTCATCTGGATTCTTCCATGTGGCCGGATCCCTGCCAATGGCCCAGGCATTGACCAGGATTTGTGTACCCTCCGGGATGGTGTAGCCACCGACCTGCACTGTCGCTCCAGCTCTACGGGGGACGAGCAGCGGGAACGGCGGGTGCATCCGGAAAGTCTCCTTGACCGTGGCTTGTAAGTATGGTAGTCGAGCAATATCAGATTCCTCGACAGGGTTGCCCCTACCGATCACCTCTTCGAGCTCGGCCTGCGCTTTCAATAGCTTCTCGGGATTGCCAAGCAGCTCTGCCATCGCCATCTCCAATGTTCTTGAAGTGCTATCAGTACCCGCGATAAAGAGGTCCTAAACATCATTGGGAAATTGAAAGAGAAAAACAATTACCGGAAGGAAGGTTACTGAGAGACAAGTTCATCTCACCCGTAAAACGAAAGAAATCAAAAGGTAAGTTGAAGGATTTAATTCAGCATATCATTGAACTTCGCTTTCGTGTCCATTCCGGCAGAGATGTTTCATGACTAGGAAACTATAGAAATAGAGATTCAAACTGACCCAGAACAGGTGCTTCATTAGAAACGGATCCATTCCCTCCTCTTTATCTTCGCTAAGGTCAAGAAGTGTATCTAGCATATCATTCTTCCTAACAAAGCCTGAGACCTCCCTGACCTGCAGCCTATCACTGATGATCCTATCAAAAACATCGAACGTTCGCTCGAAATAACCAGTCATCCTCCGTTTCACCCCCTGCAGGTCCATCCTCTTCAGTACCGGGAAGTAGTCTGCCCAGTTTGGCTTCCCTACCTCCACCATGATCTGCCACACTATCTCCTTGAACTCCTTGGCTGATGCGGAGTTGGGGTCTGCCAGGTCCATGGAGAGGATGGTTTTTCCCAGCAGGTTGAGTGAAGCCATGAACCCTGCATCACCAATGTCCACCGAGCTTCCCGTCTCACTACACTTTCCTACGTGAGCCAGGAGTTCCTGTATGGCTAAATATGTCAATTTTCGTATGTAAAAGTAGAAGATAGATAGGATTATTTTAACTACTACGGGATGTTCGTGGACCATGTACAACAGCCACACCGATTCTTGTTTCATCTTTGATGTATATTAGTTTTCTTCTTTACAAACCTGGATTTTTCGGCGGCGGAGGTGTTGGTTTGAGTCGAGGGCCTTTGGCGCAAAGAGGTGCGCGTTGCAAATCCGGCGGAGGTTCCTCCAGAGTGGATCGGAGACAGGGATCCAAGGTAACCCGAGCTCATGATGGCGGAAGGAGGTGAGGGACTCGGGGATGTGGCGGTTGGAGAAGGAGACATCATGGTTCTGGAGGATCTCTTGTGCCATCGGGGCCGAGGAGATGACCACGATGGTGACACTGCCTAGCTTCAGGCTCATTATCGGGCCATGGATGCTGGCAAGATCGCTTAAAGACCTCTGTGGTGGAGAACCAAGCTGGAGGAGGTTCCCGATCACCGGGAGCGGCCGCGGTCCTGGAGGCAGGGTCTCACTTTGGTTCCTTCTTCTACCTCTGTTTGCAAAGTAGAGGAGGGCTTGGAGCAGCCCCACGAGAGGTAGAGCCCCAAACATCAACAGCAAGAAGTCCATAAGTGCTCTCTTTCTATCTCTCTCTCTCACCCTGTGGCTGTTCTTCTTGTCTTGATAATTAGCTTGAAAGCTCGCTTCTTCGGTGCTCAACGATCATCATCCATCATACAATAAACTAATAGTTTTATTAATAGGAGGACGGAATATAAATCCTAAAATTAATAGTTGCTATTAAAGTGTTTGAAACATAGAATAATTCTATATTATATGGTTTCTTTGTTTGTATTTATCATCTGAATTTTCAGATCTGCGCTTTCTTTTTTGTTTTAGCAAAAAATTATTGTTAATAAATCTATCTCTAAATTTTATCGAAGAATTAGTTATATATATATATATATATATATATATTTTCCTTCTCTCGCACGGGCTTCTGCACTAGTATATATATATGAAACACAAATATTACCAAGGTTTACCCGATTCCCGGTAAAATGAGTAATCATACTGAATCCAATTTATTTGTTATGTGATAATTTTTAGTTATCCTGATGATTTTTTTTGGGTGAATCGGGGGTTGTAGCCTGTTATCCCGATAAACTTTTTTCGGTGTAAATCCTGATTTCCAGAAACCCAATTGGGTCCCGACTAATCCAGTCGAGCTTGGTCGGCCTACTAAGGGGTAGAACTCTCGTAGCGTAAATTTTCTATATTCATAAAGACTCGAACCCGAGACTTTACTTAAGCAGAACTAACGCTGAGCTGCTTGGACCGAGTGTTATCCCGATGAACTTTGAGTTCTAGCAATTCTTTATATGCGTGTTTTTGGTAAATTTACCGTTCACATCGCAGGGAATGAAGGAAACGGTGGATGAATGAGATTTAAGAGATAAGGGCATTATTCTCTATCTTCTCTACATATCTTCAACTAGATGATTTGGGCGAGTGATCCATTAAAGCAAATAGTCACCTCATATATACATCTCTAAGAATTTAAATTGACGTGCCGTTTTCAGTATATATAGTTTGCAATTCCTGATACGTAGGAATATAATTTTTGTGAAGTCGGTCAATTGGCGAGCTAGGTGAATTTTTTTTTTTATATAAATAGAATTAAATAATTTTGTAAAATATATAGTGTGCAATTGCTGATACAGAGGAATATAGATAGGAATTTTTCTAAAGCCCATTTGAGTTGGTAAGGAATTTCCGGGCTGAGGTTGAAAATTTTAAATCAATTGGGGTTGAAAGGAGACCGGGCAAGAGGGAGCGTGGGTGAAATTTTTTTCGGCCACAAGAAAGGTCGTGATGTACTGGAATTTTGTTTTTTTTTTTAAATTTAACTTTCTGAATTGTGCGCCAAGCTGGGAGAAAATATTCCAAAAATATGAAAAGAAGAAGAAGAAGAATTTGTTGTAGAACCAGCTTTTCACGTAAATAACACACAAATATACACGCACAGACAAGCATATACGTGATATAATTGAAGTCTCTCAATATTATTCATTAAATATACAAGCACATGTATACATGCATATAATTAAGCAAAGTCAAAACCCCTTTTTGCGGGACCAAACATGTACAAGGAGATCAATTAATTGAAGAGATTCAATTTAATTACATATCCCCCTTTTGCTGGCATGTTTGGGAATTTTTTTTTATGTATCTATCTATATATAATATATAATATATAATTACAAGACGATGTGGGAGGATTAATGTCATCGCTCGAATTGTCAAATCCTCCCCCCTTCATTGCTTGACCCTTCACATGCTCAATGACACTAATTAAGCACATTTATTTATTATATGATTAATATTTATTAATACACCACATTAATTAAACCATGAAAATTCTCAAAAAAATATTAATTAACTAAATGTTAATTTAATTCACGTGCAGTGTAATAGGATAATTATTTAATAATCCATATAAACATTCATTAGAATCTGCCAACTCACTTAAAATTATGAATAATAAATTCACTTAAATATTGAATTCAAGTTAAAATTAAAAATTAAGGAATGAAAAATAAAAAGATCGAATTTCATTTTAGTTGCTGACAAATAAGCATATTTGAAATTTAAATTGTTTATTATAAAATAATTTTTTAACATCTATAATAATTATAATTAACTGTATTGAAATTTTCAAATAATAAATTTAATTAAAAATTAAAGAATGAAAATTAGAAAGAACAAATTTTTAATTTGATGGCATAAAATAATTAACCCATTTTAAAAAATTTAAAAAGCTGAAAATAAAAAAAATTAATTAAATAAAAGTTATGTTTCTTACTCTAATAATGACTAAGCATATCAAATTGATCTCGAAACTGATTTCCGAATCGATTCTTTCAAGTTGTAGTGATAAATTTTTTTTTGATTATACGTAGAATGAATGTAAAAATAAAATCATATTCGCGATATAATATTAATAACAATAACCTTTTTTTATATGCAATTAGCTAGTGCCACGACTAGTGTGCGCGCTCCTTCACTAATTCACATTCCTAGTAGAGTCAAAGGTAGGCAATCCACCATTGGCCTTGAACAGAATAATTAATTTCATTTGATGCAAGTGTTTTTTCTTAAATAAAAGTAAAGAAGAATATTAATAAATGACGTGAAAAGACAAATTATTGTAAAATTTAGAAACAAAAATATAAGCGCAGTTTTTCAAGCGGAACACTCTATTGAAGATGTTATGTGGGTCATACATGCATGCACGTAGCACCAAGCTATGTCGATTTATTAAGGAAATAAGTAAAGTTATATTACTTTAAATTGAAACTTTAGATTATGTCTAGAAGATGTAAAGTGAATTCAAAAATAAAAAATACTTATAATAATTTCGATATTAAAAGAAATCTCCTTTTGAAACCATAAAGAATTAACAAAAATTACATTAACTTTGATATAAATTTAGTGGGACTTCGATATAATTAAAGTACTTTAGCAGTTGGAAAAAAAAGGAAAAAATCATGAATTTAATATACTCTATGAAAAGGTAATTTAAAAATTATTTAAGAGTAAATTTTATAATGATAAACAAATTATCGATTTATTTGATCAAATTAAATTAAATAATAAAATATTCTAATATTTGTCACTAAGCACAGGTGAAGTGGCTAATTTATTTATATTTATATGTGGAATATATATGTGCATTCAAATTATATCAACTAAGTAATCTATATATATATATATATAATTGTATTCCATGCAATAAAGAAGATTAGCGAGACAAATATTTACTGATATGTGATAAGAAATGTCTATATCTATGCAATAAACAAGGTTATAAATGTAAATATTTATTGAAATAAGATTAGAAATGTGAATACCTAAATAATATTCTATATTTAGTTTGGAATAAATTTAATTTAAAAATAAAAAATAAAATTAGAAAAGAATCTTTACTTGAACGAATTTATGTAGGTATTTTTGACCTCATTTGAGAAAATTTTATCTGTACAAAATTTCCAATTGATAGGTTAACTATACCATCTATAAATGAACTAAAACTTATAAATTTTATTATTAGACCACTGCAATACAAATTTCCTATTATTTTAAATTTATGTTGGAAAATTTAATATGGCAAATAAAATTTATATTATAGATAACAAATTAATTATTGTACGTGCATAAAACTACAATTATCTGTACTTTGGATATGCATAAAATTTACTTGAATTAAAATTTATGTAGGTATTTTTACCTTCAATTTGAAATATTTTATTTGTAAAAGGTTAATTTTCAAAAATAGGTTAATTGGTGACAAAAAAAGTAATAAGTTAACTGTATAATTTATAAATGAAGTAAAACTTATAAGTACAAATTCAATATATTATCATAATATTTCAATACAAATCTCTTCTTATTTTAAACTAATGTTGGATAATTTATTATAGCCAATAAAATTTCCATTATATATAACAAATTACTTATTTATGTGTATAAATCTATAATATAATTATATGTACTTTGAATTCTGCATAGTTTATGAAAACTAATTTATTCAAAATAAAACTATAATTAAATTTGAAAAACATAAAAATTCTTCACCAAGAAAATTTAATTATAATCACATATAAAGCAAAAGGTTTTAACAAATCTCTGCATAACAATTACTCTTACAACGTACGGATGAAAGAAAACTAATATATAAATTGAGGCAACTCGATATTAATTATAGGGAGCTCGGCATGGATAATTTAGTCTAGAGGATGGCTGGTTTGGAACAATGGGGTGGATTTTTTTAATTAAATTTTTTAGTGAAGTTACTATTGAAATACTAAAATTATGAAAAAAAAGTTAATCTTCACTCATTTAAATATCACTTTGGCTCAAGTAATTCTAAACGTTTAGTTCGTTAAACCTTTTTTTTTGTCCAAAACCATAATTAGAAGTTAACAGCGTTAAATCAGTCAACGTGGCATCTCCCGATTGGACATATAATATTTTAAATTTTTAAAAATTTGTAAAAAAATCTATAAAAGATCAAAAACAAAAAAAAAACAAAAAGAGAGGGGAACCTCTCCAAGGCGAGGTCCTTGGAGGGCACTCTTCTCAGCCTGGGAGGTGGCCGTTGCTGTTGTATTATCTTCATTTATTAATATATTTACTAATAATATATTTATTTATTTATCCACAACGAAAAAGACTGAACTTTCATAACTTTAATAACTAAAGTGATAAAGTAATTGTAGACACTGCTGATGAGCGCAAGTATGGAAGTAAGAGTTCGCTTCATATGAATTTTTTTGGTAAAATCCTGGAGTAATTGCTAACCCAAGACAAGTGCAAGGCCCAAAAAAATGCGTTGCCGATTGTAAACTAGAACTCATGTATATTGAGAATTTAAATAACCTGAATTTATATTCAAATATGTGGTTCAAGGAGCAGTCCATCGTGGTGGACGGAAATGTTGCTTTTCCAAAAATTCTTGTACCAGTTATGCAATTTTCCCTCCGAATTGACAGGACGCGTCGCAAACTTATGGGAAAGGCCAAAAAAAACAAAGTAAGGGACATAAGTTGATTTAAGATGATTGTTTAGTTTAAGTAAATTTTGAATTCGAGTTCTTGTGAATGTAAAAATTTCACATTGAGAGAGTTTTATACCTCAGTGGACTAACCAACCTTGACTGGACTACAGAGCCATAGTGGGTTTCGAATATCAGGTTCACAATGAAAAAAAAAAAAAAATCAAAGCAAATGAGAACGACACCGTACGACTATGAGCTAGAAACTAATGAGGGCATATTAGTAAATGTACAAGTCAGACATCGGTTTATATTATATTCTATATATAATGACCCTCGTCCTGCTCGTCCTCAGACCAGCATCCTCCTCACTCTCTTCGGTCTGCAATTAGGGTTTTTCTTGCGGCCGTCATAGCCGATCGACCGCCCAGCATCCTAAATCGATTATCAGTTATTGTTGGGTTTTTGATTGTTCCGAGTTAGGGTTATCCATCGGACTATTGACCACTGGGGCTGAAGTTTGGCTCCTCGGCTTCTATAAACCGCCGTGCCTTGGAGATGAATGCAGCTCCTATACCAATCAGTCGCCCTTTCTTCACCCAATTCGCCACGATCTCCATGTCCGGTAGTATCTGGTGGGTTCGTTAGGAAGGCTGACATTTTTCTTTCTTAAATTTGGATTTCCTTGCTTTTCCTTTTTTGATTCATATATTGCGGTGGTGGGGGAGCGGGGGAAGGAATCGAGAATCGAGTGGTAATTCAGGCAACCTCCCTGCGGCGGCCATGGCAGGGAAGGTGTTTAACTGCTCGGAAATCGATTTGCTTTTGCTCTTCAGACTTGCTGAGATTGCTCTCTGAAGCTGGTCTAGTAAGCTCTAGTACATCTTTTACATCCCTTTTCTCCCCCTTACCAAACCAAAGGGAAAAATCCCATTTTTTTCCACCAGTTTGTCATGATTTCTGAAATTTTTATCTGATCTGATTTAAGGAACTGCAAAATCTTAAGAAGATTAACGTTGACAGATCAATATTGAAGTTGTCAGAGAAGGAGAGAGCTGATTTTTATTGTAGGACTAGGTGTAGTTAGTTGCTGCCCTGTGGCTCGCGGTGACTTTGTCGATTGACGATAGTTTTTTTATTGAGTAAACTAACAATTTTACCATGGAGATTGATGTGACATACCTCAAGAAATTTTTACAGTTAAGTGTACCTCTACTGTTTGGGTGCTGTTCAATACTGAAAGGAAATATCTTATGTGATTATTTTTTTATTTTTTTACGTCAATTTTGATCTCGACTTATAAAATATACATTATATTGCTCCTTTCGTTAGAGAGCTTCATCGAGTTTTTAATGGTAGATGGACAAAAGGGAGAATATGACTTACATTTGATAGGTCAACATCAATTGATGTAAAATTATTTTTGATGTCAAATTTGATATGATATTGATTTTTTTTGGGAAAAATTATTAGTTTACTCGTTTTTTATTCAATTCATTGGCGAAAGTCGATTATGATATATGGAGAATCACTGTAAGATGGAGCATCGAGCATACCGTGTTCGGTTTCAATTGCCTGCATGAATTCGATCAGCCCTCAGCCCGAGTTGAAGCCGTGCAGGGAAATTGCGGATTGATCATTAACGTGATTTCTTTCAAAATAGATCTTGGAGGGAAAAGATGTGCGGAAGGAATTTTCTGGCATCATGACACATTCCATTCGCATTTTGATCCTTGGCTCAAAACATGTGCATGTCTGATTGTGCGTCTAACTGCCTAAAGTCTCTTCATTGTGGCTGTGTTGGATCTATTTAATGGTGTTCTTGACTCTTCACTGCTATGGAAGGGAATAGTTCAGTTCTAATCTACGCGGCAAACTGCGACTCATCATAGTCAAGGACTCGATTTCTGACCTTTCCAGGATGATAAACTCAAGGCGCGTCCACTCCGCATTCGATGGATGCTGTGCCGTTATAGGATGCTCATCCAATCCCGAACTCTATGATCAGAACTGTCCTACCAACAGGATAGGAAAGACTAGACATTGTTTCGAATAAATCGATCTAATGAGAAGTGCACTTTGGGAATGAATCAGCAAGCCCCACACTGATTAATTAGAAATCACACCCTGTAGTTTTGGATTGTGCATAATTACGAGAAAATATTTAATGATTATTCATTCATTTTGGATGAGTAAGATTCAATTAAAATGTTTGTAAGTGAGAATTATTCATTGCGTAATCAGTTTTTCATTTTTAAATATTTTCATTGGATATTACACATTCATTTGGATGTGTAATACTCACTTCATATTCGCTCAATATTTGCCAAAATATGAGTCCTGTTTTGCTAAACCTTCAGGTCAAGTCCAAGCTGAAATTGAAGTTCAAGTACAAAATAGCAAAGCCGAGTCTGGCATTATTTATCTATTTATTTATTCTTATTTTTCTGTCGTCAATGTTCTGGATAGGTAGGGGGTTATTTTTTCTTTTATTTTTTTTATATTCACCAAAATGGGCTGATCTTGTACTAATAAGGTCTCATCTTGAAGTTCATCACCTTCAAGCGGGCCTATCATTCACAGTCATGAGAGGATTCTCACGTGAATGAAAGGCATGACTTAAATGAACTTCTCAGAAATTAGAATATCCATTTTCTATCATTAAATACTGAAATTTGGGTGAACTTTAATGATCCATGTGATTTCATAAATGGATAGCCATATTTTTTTTTTTTGTAATTTTTTCAAATTTCGAATATTTGTCATTCCTATTTTTCTGGTTGTGGCTAGGGGTGTGTACGGATACTGAGTATATCCGGAACCGGTCGGAACCTACCCGTTAGGATAGAGTCCACGTAACTCGTATTGAAAATTGGGTAGGGTTCGAGTATTAAAATGAGGAACCAGTTCCGATTCTTGAACATAGGGTATCCAGAACCGGAATCGGAATCCGATTACTAATTTAAAAAAAATATATATATATATATATAACACCTTCGCCTCCTCTGTCGTTCTCACTCTGTTCTCGCCGACTCTTCTCTCCATTCCCCTTTCTCGATTTTTCTGAGCTAAGCTCCAATCCTACCCAGGTATCTCCATTTTCTCTCTCTCGATCTCTCTTCTAAACTTCAGCCTTCTGCTCCGTCCCCTGTGCCGAGCCAGAGCATCTCTTATGCTTCGCCAAGGTAAAGTTTCGTTTTTTTGTAGGTTTTCGTTTGCCGGCGTCTAGTTCTTCGATCTCACGGTCGCCCCTGGCTGGTCAGGTTGTAGGGAGACGCTTCTTCACTCTCCTTCAGGTATTCTGAAAGTTTATTCTAGTTTAGCGTAAATTAGAAGCGATAAACAGGTTCATGCTTTATGTGCTTAGAGTGGGCATTTATCAAATGCTTTCTTGCTAGGGTTGTAATCCGATTCCAATGGTTGCTGATCCAGAAGTATTTGTGGTTCAACTAAGATCATATCACTTGTTCTTTGTCGTTGCGAGTGATGGTGTCTTTGAGTTCTTTTCGAGCCAAGCTGTTGTCAACATGGTAATTTCTGTAGTCCATATTAAGAAATGATTTGGCTGCTTGTTTCAGGATTCGGCCGTTATACAATCTGCCTTATAACTGGAGCAAAAGTCGAATTCTTTGTGCTATTTGATGCATAGTCTTAATTGGTATTGCATTAGCAAATAATTTTTAGAATTTTCATCACGACAAGTTACGATAGTCTTCTTAGCTTTTTATTTTTAGCATGCTTCCACATTTGCTCTTAGATGCATGATTTCATTTATGTTTGTTTTGATGAGGCTCTTAATTTTTAATTCATTGCTTGGTAGAGTTATTTTGGTTAATTAAACAATCTACTGTGGTTTCTGGATGAATTGGCATTTGCCTCTTGTTCTTTAAGCATTTCCAGCATGGAAAGTTCGAAGTGGTCTGACGTAATCTTATTACTTATATTCTTTTTTTTTCACTGCTTTGTTCTGAACAGAAGCCCGGCAATTGTGATCCCATCACATACACATCATCAGACTTTGCAGATGGTAAGTATATGGAGACTCTAATTTCGCACTGCAGCCCTTTCTATGGGACAACATTTACTCATGAATTTAATTCTTGTAGATAAAAAATTGTGAAAGATAGGGTTGTCTTTCGAATATGCCTGCACATATCTTTCTTATGTTGAATATGAATATTTGGTTGGTCACAAGATGGGGGCTAAGAGCTGTTCGATCAGAATTCTGATTTGTTACTTTTGGCAAGGCTGCTATTTCATCCTCTGTTGACTACATTCTTTGTCAACACTACGAGTCGGAGGACTCATTTCTCTGCTATGGCCTTGCAATTTCCGTAACTGTATAGGACATGAATAGATCATGAGAGAAGAGAGTAAGAACTCCCATTTGGTTAGTTTCGGGAGGGGAGAGGGGTTTTGTGAGATTGTCATTCCACTACTAGATCAATGTGTATTCATTTATGCTGAATTCGGGCAGTACTGGTAGATTATGTCATTCCACTACTAAAAAAAATTTACAGGTTCCAATAGGGTACCCGGAACCTGTGACATAATATAGGTTCCGGTTCCATGATTCAATAGGATAGGGTCCGATTCCAAAATTTTGGAACATGTACCTTACAGGGTAGGGTCCGGGTATTGTGAAAAATACAGGGTACCCGAACCCGATCACCCCTAGTTGTGGCAATTAACTAAGTATCTAGTGTGATTACGATGACGCGACACCATTAAATATTATTTAATATTTTAAAAATTATAAAATTTAATCGAAAAATTCTAAAAAGAAAACTAAAAATAGAAAAAAGTGGAAGCAGTAGGAGGAGACTAGCATTGGGGGGCAGCGGTTGCTCACCCCAGGCGACCCACCTCCCTAGTGAGGTTGTCGGAGGTCTCTAATGTCTCCGCCGACCTACGGGTGACTTGGTGGGGGAGCCCTTCAACGTTAGTGTCCCCCTACCGCCTCCATTTCTTCTCTTATTTTATTTTATTTAGACTTTCTTAACTTTTATTTTTCAATGTAAAAATAAGGGAAAATTACAAAAATTCCATTGTGATTTGGGGTTTGGACAAATTGTACAATGTATTTTCAGACCTTTGGGAGGGGCAAAAACTGTGGCTTCTATCTCGTCATTCAAGCAGAATGAATCAGCAAGCCCCACACTGATTAATTAGAAATCACACCCTGTAGTTTTGGATTGTGCATAATTACGAGAAAATATTTAATAATTATTCATTCATTTTGGATGAGTAAAATTCAATTAAAATGTTTGTAAGTGAGAATTATTCATTGTAGAATTAGTTTTTCATTTTTAAATATTTTTATTGGATATTACACATCCATTTGGATGTGTAATACTCACTTCATATTTGCTCAATATTTCCCAAAATATGAGTCCTCGTTTGCTAAACCTTCAGGGCCAGTCCAAGCTGAAATTGAAGTTCAAGTACAAAATAGCAAAGCCGAGTCTGGCATTATTTATCTATTTATTTATTTTTATTTTTCTGTCGTCAATGTTCTAGATAGGTAGGGGGTTATTTTTTCTTTTATTTTTTTATATTCACCAAAATGGGCTGATCTTGTACTAATAAGGTCTCATCTTGAAGTTCATCACCGCCTAGCGGGCCTATCATTCAGTCATGAGACGATTCTCACGTGAATGAAAGGCGTGACTTAAATGAACTTCTTCAGAAATTAGAATATCCATTTTCTTTCTTTAAATACTGAAATTTGGATAAACTTTAATGATCCCCGTGATTTCATAAATGGATAGCGATATCTTTTTTTGTAATTTTTTTAAATTTCGAATATTTGTCATTCCTATTTTTCTGGTTGTGGCAATTGACTAAGTATCTAGTGTGATTACGATGACGCGACACCATTAAATAGTATTTAATTTTAAAAAATTATAAAATCTAATCTAAAAATTCTAAAAATAGAAAAAAAAGTGGAAGCAGTAGGAGGAGACTAGCATTGGGTGACTAGTGAGGTCGTCGGAGGTCTCTGATGTCTCCGCCGACCTACGGGTGACTTGGTGGGGGAGCCCCTCAACGTTAGTGTCCCCGCCTCCATTTCTTCTCTTATTTTATTTTATTTAGACTTTCTTAACTTTTATTTTTCAATGTAAAAATAAGGGAAAATTACAAAAATTCCATTGTGATTTGGGATCGGGACAAATTGCACAATGTATTTTTGTTATGGACAATTAGTCCCCTGTGGTGTGTTTCATTAGCCATACAGGATTGCGACGTTAGTTTTTTTTTTTTTCATTTTTTAGTATTTAATATTTATTATTTTAATCATTTTGGCTCTAATTTTTTTTTATCATTCATATCTTCAATTTTTCATTTTGGTTCTCGAAAGAAAATCGAAAGGGAAGGAGGGGTCGGGGCCGTCAATCGGCGATCCCAAGGTCACCGACATCCTCCGTGGGTACCGGCGATCTCGATGGAGGGTCGACGATCCCAGCTCGCAAATCAATCAAGAGCTCTGACTTAGAGTTCCCGGTCGACCGGGGGGTTGGGGTTGCTTTCCACCGAGGTCGACGGTACCCACGGAGGATACTGGCGACCTCGATGGAGAGGTCAAGGTCGCCGATTGGTGGTCCTAACCCTCGAATCAAGCGGGAACTCCGAGTTGGAGCCCCCGATCGATTCGGGGGCTGTGGACGCCAATCGGCAACCATGACCCCTCAATCGAGGTCGCCAGTACGCACAAAGGACGCTGGTGATCTCGGCAGCCCCGACCCTTCATTTCCTTTCGATTTTCTTTCGAGGATTAAAATGAAAAATTGAGGATATAAATGATAATAGAAAAAAATTTTAGAATCAAAATGATTAAAAGGTCAAAAATTAATGACTAATAAAGGAAAAAAAATTAACGTCGTAAACCCTATAGTTAACGGAGTACACCACAGAAGGTTTAATTATCCCTAATGAAAATACACAGCGCAATTTACTTCGATCCCAAACAATAAGACGGTTTTTATACTTTTCCCTAAAAATAATATTTAGAGGTGCGATGTCAGTATAGTGAAAATACTACACACAGTCCGCTCTCATATCAGTAAAAATAGGGGTGATGAATGTCCTAAAGAAGAGGTATCATTGTCCATTTACCCCTGAAAATTGAAGGAAAAACTACAAACAAAAAATAGAAAAAGAAAATACAAACTTTACATTTTGTTTTTTCAATTTTTTTTTTTGCATAAAATGATACAAACTATCGAATCGTTGTAAGTTTTTAGCTTGCCGTCAGGCTCTTTGTCAATTATAATCGTATGTGATGACTTGATATTTGACGGTGACATGTAATTCAGAGATATTGGCTAATTAGGCCCAGTAAAAATTTTATTATTAAAAATTATTATAAAAATTTAAAAATGGGAAAGAAAAAGGAAAAGGGGACGGAGGCGGAGAAGGGAAGGGGGCCAGTGCCACTCCCCCTCCAATCAACTGCAGCGCCGCTCCACCTTTCGCGAGCATCCGTCACAACACCAAGTCACGATCAGGAGGAGGGGGACGGTGGCGAGTTGCCACTACTGACGAGGAGCTTGCGGTGGAAGAGATAATGGAGTTAGGCGTGCTCGCGCCGGATCCGAAAAGATAAGACGGGGATTAGCTCAATTATAACGCGCTGGAGTCGAGATGAGGCTATCGTGGAGGTCCCGAGGTGCAGCTAAGTCAGGGACGGAGCCAGCGGAGCTCCTGCCATTGGCAAGGAGGTGGTGGCTGCTGATGAAGAAGGCAGACGAAGAAGATGAGGGTGAGGTCCGAAGGTTGTCTGTTGTTGCAGTCGGGGAAGAGGCATGCAGAAGGCTTTTCGGAAGTGGAGGATCGTCGGAGGTGGAACGGTGCTGCAGTCGATTGGAGGTGGAGCGGCACTGCCCCCTACCTTCTTCTCCTCCTTCCCCGTTTCCTTTTCCATTTCCATTTATTTATTTATTTTTTAATAATTATTTTTAATAATAAAATTTTTGTGGCCTTCTTAGTCAATATCCGTGCGCCACGTGTCACAGTCGAGTGTCGCATCAACGCATATGGTTACAATTGACGAAGGGGGAAGGGATAAAAAAGGAACATCGGCTGGAGCTACTTTTCCACGAAGATAGCCAATCTTTGAAAGTCTGCTCATGTCAGCCCTATTAATTAATGATTCAACTTGAAAATGACAATGGAAGACTCGTTCCCTTCTTCATCTTCTTCGTCAATGGATGGAACTCGTTCAATTTTATGCATATACTCGTACATAAATATATATCCACATACCCATACATACACAATACGAAAAAAGGCCAGGCAAAGTTCATTCGAGCAACTTCATCACAGACAAAGAAAAGATCCGTGTAGGGTTTTGATCGATAGCAAACACTTCATTGCGTCGACCTAATTCAAAAGTCCGAGGAAGGAACACGAAAATGGTGGAGCTCAAGAAGCAGCTCACTGGGTTTATGGAGACCGTGAGGGAAACCGAGAAGATCTTGAGGAACGGGTGGCTCATGGCCTCCATTGCTTTCTTCACCACCTTGGCATACTCCCTCCTCCTCCTCGCCAACTTTCTCTCCTTCCGCTCCCTCGTCACCGACCTCATCGTCAAGTGGACCCCCCTCCTCGTCATCAGCCCCTCAAGCGCCGAGTTCGCCAACCTCCTCGTCGGCATGCAGAACGACTTCCGCCTCTTCGTCGGCGCCGGGTGGGTCTTCGTCCTCGCCTACTTCCTGGCCTCGGTCCTCTTCTCCACAGCCACAGTCATCGCCTCCGCCATCATACACACCGGGCAGAGTGACCTGTCCCGTCCCAGGGACGTGGCGCTGGCCGCCGCCCGGTGCTTGAAGCGCCCACTCATCACGTCCTTCTACGTGTCTATCTTCGGCTTGGGATACATGTTCCTCCTCCTGGCAATCCTGCTCCCTATCATGCTGTCCCGAGCAATATCGTTCATCACCGTCGCCACCTGCGTCTGCGCCATGCTGTTCTACGCCTACCTGTCGGTGGTGTGGACGATGGGGATGGTCGTGTCGGTGCTCGAGGAGAAGTCGGGGATGGAGGCGTTCGGGAAGGCCTGGCAGCTGGTCAAGGGTGGGCTGGATCTGAAGGGGTTCGGAATAAGCCTCCTAGTGACGATACTGTCCTATGGGGTGGGACAGATATGGAAGGTGGCCATAGGCAGCCGATCATCGTACGTGTTGCTGCTGGTGGGGTTGGTGGCGGTCAACGGCCTGTGGCTGGTGCGGATGTATGGGCTAACGGGGTTCACAGTGTTGTACTATGAGGGCAAGAGGAACCATGGTGAAGAGACAGAGACGGTGTTGGGCATGGACTACACCAAGATTCCATCCTTGCCCTTGATTGCTGGGAATTTGCCTTAGGCAGAGAGTGATGAAACATTCTCGATCTTTCGTTTTTTTTTTTTGTGATAATGCTGTCTGTTTGTTTTGTAAGTTAACAACATATGTTTGGTGTGTGATAAGACACGTTCAACCTGTTACATTAGTTTTATAAAATATTTAACCAACAAAAGTTTAAAAAAAATGCAAATGCGGTCCTGCTATCCTAGGGGTGTGCACGGATACTGGGTATACCCGAAACCGGTCGGAACCTATTCGATTGGGTATGATCCGAGTAACTCGTATTGAAAATATGGTAGGATCCGAGTATCAAAATAAGGAATCGGTGAAATTCGGTTCCGGTTCCGGTTCCAACCTACATAGTACTCAGAACTGGAACCTGAACCGGTATCCGGAACCGAATGGTAATTACTAAAAAAAAAAAAAGGTAAAGTTATTCTCAGTCTTAGTCGGGAAAGGAACCCTGCTCAGCTTTCGTCTCCGCTGTAACCTAAATCGGCTTTCGTCTTCGAATCTCCACTCCAGCTCGTCTCCGTCGTCAGTCACCTCAAGTCTTCGACTCTCCACTCCAGCTCCTTTCTGTCGCTCGCTAGCCTCGCCTCTCGTCTCTGAGTGTGCTCGTAATCCCATTTCCCGGTGAGCTTCTGTTCTGCCTCCTCTCTGTCGTTCTCGTTTCTGACTCTCGACTCCGGCCTCTCTCCGTCGCTCTCGTCTCCGACTCTCCTTCAAGCTCTCTTTCCCGGTGAGATTCTCCTCTGGACTCCACTGCTCACCCAATTTGTATAAATCGCCTCTCAGCTGCTGTTAGTCCGTTCTGTTAAAACCCTAAATCGGCTCTGTACTCCCTGTAGCTCCTCTTCGACGCTCGCCTCTCGTCTCCGACTCTCCTTGACGCCCTCTTTCCCAGTGAGATTCTGCCTCCTCTCTTGTCTCCGACTCTCTCTGGAATATCTGAGGAATATGAGGAATATCTCCAACCATTAATGGATAGTATAATTTGGTTACCGATATATATGAGGAATATCTTTCTTTGGCATTCCTTCATGTAAAAGAAAAGCTATTAATCGAATGTCTTTCTTTGGCATTTCTCTGGATCGCACCCACACAATGTTTTGTCCCTGAGATTAAGAAGAAAAGCTAACTTTTCTTCTCTTTATTACGATACGTGAATATATATTTACTTGTCTTTGCTTTTGTCTGGGTTAATTCTGGTTAAGATCAGCTTCACGTGATTGTTCTCATGAGTCATGAGTTACGAGACAAACGCTTCACGATGGACTGGATATTTCCTGGTGTGATCAGTATCTCATTTTTAATATTTATACACAATTAGAAAATGCTTTTATCTGATAAAATAAAAGCTCATGTTTCTCTTGTTTATTACCAACACAGTATATATATCCTTCTATTTGGGTTAATTTTGGTCCTGACGTGTGCCTGTTCTCACAAATTAAGAGGCTAAACACTAAAATAAATTGGATGGTAGACGGGGGTGAATCAATATCTCGTTTTTAATATCTACATCCTTTTCGGATGTTCTTCTGGGGCAATTGGCTTCTGAGGCATTACGTTTGTGGTCTAGTCCTCTTCCAGTGGCTTATCTGGTGGGCTATTTTCATGGATGATCAAATCATGTTTGTCACTTTATATCAGGGAATCTAAAAAAATTATTTAGCTCCATTTCAAAACTTGATCAGGTTGATTCTATTTCTTAACGAACTTTAGGTTAATTCTTTGTTCACCTTTATGTATTTGCTCTGTTTTTTGGGCTCCTGCTCCGAAGAAGTAGTCTCCATCCTCGTGTTCTAGATCAGTCTAAGGTTCTGTTGTGAGGAAACAAAACTTTTTGTTGAGCAAATTCATATCTACATTGTAATAGACATTCTGAATGTGGCAATTTCCTCCATTGGTGCAGCAACGAGGGATATTGATGAATTCGACAATCCAGTAGACAAAGTTGGTCAGGGACTTTACAATTCCCTTCCCCTGCCTATCGGATCAGATCCTCTGAGTTATCTTTTTTTAGTCCTGTATTTTTTCTTAAGATTAAAGTGTGATTTGTCTGCTTTTGGGTAGATAAACTTTTAGTTCGTGGACCGTATTAGTCCATGATGGACGTATTGTGAGGAAATATTACATTTTGTTGTGTGAGATCGTATTATGGATATTTAGTTTTGTGAATAGATTGATGAGGCCTTATTTTTTATTGTTGTGGATTAATCTAAATCTTTGTCGATATTATATTTGCTGTGATTACTGATTATGGGTGGGATGTTTTCGGTTTTATATAGCGAGACAAAAAAATTTACAGGTTCCAACAGGGTACCTGGAACCTGTGGTATAATACAGGTTCCGGGTAGGTTTCGGTTCCAGGATTCAACAGGATAGGGTCCGGTTCCAAAATCTTGGAACCGGTCCCTTACAGGGTAGGGATCGAGTATCATGAAAAAGACAGGATACCCGGAACCGATCACCCCCATGAAATCCCAACATATAATGTTTATTTATCGGGCATCCAAAGATTATTTAATCAATCATCCCAAATGCAAGACAGAATAAAACTCCTCATTAAGTGAAAGACAGAGAATGAGCTTACCGGCCCCGTTTGGTTTTAGGTTGGTTTTTAAAATTTTAATTTTAACTTTAACTATACTCGCTACACAACAAAAGTCAACAACACAATTATTATTTTTTCTCTTTTCTTCAATTTTTTTAACCATTCAATTTAATTTTTTATACTAAATTCTCTCAACTATTCATTACTTTTTCACACTTTTTTCTCATAATTCAACAACACAATCATTACAACCCAATTAAAATCAAAATTCAACTTACAATTTTTAAGTAATAACAATAGACACCACGCATGTATTCTCCATTTGCCCCTGAGAAATACTCAAGTTTACGCGCAGTAGATCCAAGTCGGCCTCATCACTCTATAAAGGGATAATTCTCATACCTAATCCTGCAATCTTGAAGCTGAACTTGTGCTCCAACACTCGAATCACAGGCTAATGCTTCTTCGGCAGCATTTAGGCAGTCATTGCAATTCAATTGTTCAAGTTGTCCATTACATGCTCCATGTCCGTACACTATCGCCCCAAAAAAATGAGTTGTGGTGTAATAATTGTGACCTTTCATTGCTGTGTTCAGTATTTCTAGAAGCATGAAGCCCACAGCAACTGGGTAACGTGAACCATCACCAGTCTTTTCATTACTGCAGAACCTCGACAATAAGGTTGTATTAGGCGCACCGAGGTACAGCCGTTGGGAAAAGCATTTAGCAACCTCGAAGCAAATACAAAAGAGAACAAGGGCCACGATGATTGCAATTTTCTCACGAGAAGCCATGTCCAGCCTTCTCATTTGGCCGCCTCCTCTCCTCTCCTTATTGTGTATGTGTAGTGTGACAGTATTTCTTTTCTTTGGTTATTTGAATATATAGCCATATGTTCGCATTGGCTTGTCCGATTTTTCTACTCAATATATCCACGAAGTACTTATATATGTTATTTTGTCATAGAAGTTATCTACAAGGCGGGAGATTTGGAAGTTATACGTTTGATCAGCACCTTTGGAAGGATGTTCTTGGCTTTCACGAGAAGAGTTGATTATGTTATTTGGGTGGTGACAGTAGTAGCTACTTGCTGCTAAAGAAATGACGAAATCGTATCCGAGAACTCAACAATTACACATCATAAAACTTTGATATATTCCCGAAATAGCTCCACGATGTTCTAATAATCTAATAAGAGGCGAAGGAAGAATCTCTCGGCTCGGTCATAACAAGCATATGGCATTTGAGTTGCTGCCAATGGTGCAGATTCGTTTAGCCTAAAGAAACCAGACCGTATCCCTACAACACTTTCATATATTACAAAAGTGTAGTTCCACAATGTTACAATAATCTTATAATGCACAGCCTCATTTAAAAAAGTGACGGAAGTATCATTTTGTTTCCAGCATAAAATATAATCGGGATGAAAATAATATTAAGTAAAGGAAAACATAATGGACTTTAAGAAAGAAAATCTTTGTATTTTATAATATATGAAAATAAATTAACAACGAAATTAATTTTCATTATTGGCTCTTCCCATATAGATAAATGGAGAAAAAGTATTATCTGTAAAATAAAACGTGCGTGTTTAATTAGTATAATTTCTTAAGACAGATGCAATAAGACAAAAAAAAATTGTGTTTGTGGATGGATATTTATAAAAAAAAAAAGTATATGGTATACATAACTTTTCACAAAAAGGTAAAATAGATAGAGAGAATAGAGAGAAAAACTTGTACCCTATATAGGTATAAAAGATGACATTATATTTTTCAATGAATAACTTATCAACCATAAGGATTGGTCATTTGACCCGATGGATCAATTACGTTATAGTTTACACCACTAACTTGTCAAGCCAAGATAAAAAAAAATATTGGACAAAGAAGGAAAAAAAAAAGAGAAGGATTTCACACCCACAAACTAAAATTTGAAAAAGAATATTACGTAAATCATAATTTGTATATCTAGTACCTCTAGTACAAAATTTCTTTTAATTTTTCTAAATAAAAGTTTGGGTAAAAGTATTTTTTGAAAATAATCCGACTATAACAATCAAATCATTTGACATAATGCGTCCATCGAATTATACAGTACTTTACTCATGTTAGATTTAGAAACATTAAAAACGAGTAACTTTTCGACCTAATGATAAGATTATATGGCGTAATACGTCAATCGAATTACGTGTAATCTTATTATGATTGGATTTGAAAATGCTAAAAAGGCTTAACTCGTCAACCTTTCAATCATATCTTTTGGTATAATCCGTGATCAGATTGCGTGGTACTTATTTGGATTGGATTTGAAAACGCTAAAAAGGAGGGGGGAAGTGGGGGAATTTTAGAAAATGAAAATTACAAAAAATAAAAAAACGATTTATGATCGGATCATTTGGCGTAACATGTCCATTGGATTAGGCTTAGATTTGAAAACGCTAAAAAGATATTTGAAAACAGGGTCAAGCATCTTTTATTGACATGATGATTAGGTTAGTTTCATCAAATGTAGGAGAACAACATCACTAACTTTTCAACATAACTATTGAATCATTTGGCGTTAACACGTTAATTGGATTATGTAGAATTTTATTAGGGTATGATATAAAATCATTAAAAATGAATAATGCGTTGAGCTTTTTGATCGAATCTTTTGACACGATGTATGGATCGAATTACATAGTACATTTTTTGGACCGAATTTAAAAACTCAAAAAAGCGGAGAAAAATTTAAAATTACAAGAATTACAAAAAGAAAAGGGAATGGAATCTCGCGAAGAGGAAAAACCCACCCACTTCCCACCCAGCCACACCCCCCACCAAATAGAAGGACCTATAATCATTGTTTAGATAAATTTCTACAACAATACACGTGGCATAATAGTATCATGGGGCATTTTTATAAATATACAAAGCTGTGGACGTTCACGTAGGGAGGGGAACGACGTCTTATGAAGGCATCTTATGGATAGATTCTGCCCCGACATTCAAACGGAATCCGGAGCCCATGGAAGTGTATGGTTCGAACTCTGCTTAGCATATTCTAGAAGTGAGCTCTGAGCGACACCATTCCAGATAGGGAGCATATTATGCAGAGAAGATATGAAGGTTATCCATAAAGTCGCGTCGACTCTATGGATAATTATCACGTGAGGATAATGATCTACAGTTGAAGGATATCAATAACCGTTAACTTACGTTCTCAAGGTTCCAGAGAGAAGTTTCATAAACACCACTGGATTGAGAAAATCTATAAATACTAGAAAATCCCATTGAAGAAGGGATCCTCGATCAACTTAACAAATCGTATCTTTACAGTTTTTCCTAATTTCTTCAAGCTATCTATCCTTAGGAGTAGGCGTAACTTAGAGTATTCCGAGCTTGTAGAGGCATGGTTGATTCCCTCAAACAATTCAAGTTCAAAGTCTGTGACAGTAAGAGTCATCCTCAACGACACAGTCACGACTCCATCAGTCTGTGATCAGGAGGTCTCGCGTTCATCCCACAGCTATTTGTTCCAGGCATCTCAACATGGTTGCGTTCCTTCAATCATAATCGATCTCAGGTCGAGTTTCACATAGCCTAAACTACTTCGCCCAAATGGAAGATAGAGTAGAACATCCTCTGTAGTCTGGCCTATGGCCGGTGCGGTGCGGATGTATGGGCTGACGGGCTACAATAAGATCCCATCCTTGCCCTTGATTGTTGGGCTGAGAATTCAAACACCGAAATTTTAATAATGTAAAATATGATTCACGTGATTAGAAATTCAAAAGCATCCTTTGTGAATGGAGCGCTTCACCCTCTCTTAGTCGAGATTTATTAGATTTCGGAATATCATGGTATACTAGGGGTGATCGGTTCCGGGTACCCAGTTTTTTTCACCATACCCGAACCTTACCCTGTTGAATCCTGGAACCGGAACCTACCCGGAACCTATATTATACCACAGGTTCCGGGTACCCTATTGGAACTTGTAAATTTTTTATATAGCTAAATAAAATCGAAAATATCCCACCCATAATCAGTAATCACCGCAAATTATTTGAATCAACAACGTGTGACCCCCTACGGAATTGTTTTTCGATATTTAAAGAAGATAAAACCATAATCATTACCTATTTTCCACAAACCAGCTCAGGAACATTCAAGGAATCAATTGCAAAAAAAGCTACTTGTCATCGTACTTCTCATTACAAATTTGAGCAATTAACTGCGTTATTTTACCGGCAAAGGACCAAGATCACGAAGTCTAGCAAGATCGAGACAAATTTGAGATCCCAATACCTCAAATTAAATTAGAAGCGGGATTAAGGCACAAGTAAGGACCGAGACGAGAGTGGAGGTAAGGGGGCAGTAGAAACCCAATGAGATTTGGTTTCATCACCGTCAGAGGGGACAATTAATCGGAAATCAACCAAGCCAGAGGAAGTCGACAAAATTAGGAAACCCTATAAATGAAAACCCTCACCTCTTTCAATTCGGCTGGGCAATGCAGAGTGGATGCGGTAAGAGGTTGCGGTTGCAGAGATTGGATGTCAACAATAATCAGAGGAGGGATGGCGGAGAGCGGAAGAGAGGGAAAAGGAGGCAGGCAGCCGCGAAAGCGATGAGGGCGGGATGAGCTTCGCACCCGCCGAACAATGTACCAGGACGTGAACCGAGGCGAGAAGAACGGTAACGGAGGGGAGTTGGAGTGGAGAGTACTCAGAGTAGGAGACGAGCAGCGACCGACGGAGACGAGAGGAGGTGGAGTCGGAGACGAGAGGCGATTTAGGATTCTTCCTATCCTGTGTCTTCAATCTTCCCGACTCTGTTAAGACTAATAGAGAATGAGACTAACTTTACCTTCTTCTTTTTTTAAGTAATTACCATCCGGTTCCGGGTATCGGTTCCGGTTATGGTTCTAGGTACCATGTAGGTTGGAACCGGAGCCGAAACCGGATTTCACCGGTTCCTTATTTTGATACCTGGACCCTACCTTATTTTCAATACGAGTTACCTGGATCCTACCCTACCGGGTAGGTTCCGACCGGTTCCAGGTATACCCGGTGTCCGTACACACCCCTATGGTATACACCTAAAAAAATGCAAGTGCAGGTTTTGAGCACTGACATAAGGGGAGAATATAAGACTAATAAATTAAAAGTGGTTCTTTTTCCATGGACCAAGTGCTAGGGGTGTAAATGGTTTGGGTTGGGTCGGATTTTTTAAATTCGAGCCAAGGAACCGAATTTTCAGGTTGAGTCGGTTCAGGGAAACTTCCACCCCGTAAGGATGAAAATTGCCTAAAAAGCCCAACTGCTAGTGGATCGGGTTATTTGAGTCGGTTCTTCGACTGACCTGAATTAAAAAAATAAAATAAAATAAAATAAAATCACATAGTTAATCCACAAAAGCACAAACTCTCCATTTCTCTCTCTCTCTTCTTGACGCCTTAATAATCATTTTCTTCATCCGATTCTGTCCACCTTGACCATCTTTCACCACCTTGGCATTCTCACTTTTCCTCCAACCCTCATAAAATTCTCAATTCATCTTTCGACTGTATGACCTAATAAATTCTGAAATGATTCATTAACTACCGCTTCAAGTTAATTGAATTTTGCCAGTTCATGTATACGTTTGATCAAAAGAATTTTAGATATTCATATATGTTATTTGTATTTAGGGATATATTTAAAGATTTTTTTGAAAATTGAAGGTTCTCTCAATAATTTAAAACATTTTTCTCGAAATATTAAAAATTTTCCAAAATTTAATGTACCATATGTCATATAAATAAAACACGAGAAAATTCATTTTTTACACTATCTTCTATCTACTCTATACACCGATCCATTCCTCTCACGATTGATACAGTTCTTTTATATTTTTAATGATCATTGTCTATATCATAATTTTTATCTATATTGTGTTGTATTATATATTTTATAATGTATATTTTTTGTAATGTTTTATTGACAATAATAATTTCATACAAATCACATTAATTCTTCTTATTACTTTTCTTGTTACTGGATACATTTTCCATTCGTTACAGAAGATATTATATATGTTATCGTACAATATTTTTATAACTCAATTGTCGCCATCAAATATTTCGTTTCTATCTTACTTAGGCTTATAACTAAAACTCCGCATAATTCCTACCCAAATAAAACTCCGCATAATTCGGGCGAGCTCCGTATTGATAATTCTTAATTTAAATTTTATTGATTATTTTTTTTTACTATTTTACTTTTAACAAAATTACGACATTCAATATTATATTGAAAATGCAAATACATTAAAACTTTTAGAATGAACGGTTATTCCCGATTGGTAAAAAATTATAAAAATTATATAAAAATAAATAAATTACATAAGGTTGTACCTCGGAAGGAACATCACCAGGAGCTACATTTCCACAAAGACAGCCAATCCTTAATTTTCTCGAGTTAACTCCATTAATGCATTAATGGTTCTTGACTTGAAAATAATGCAAAGGAACATTATCGAAAAAAGATTATACAAAGGAAGACTCATTCTCTTCTCCATCCACTTTCTCAATGGGATCATTAATTATGTATAGGCTTATATACACATACAAAGGCATATATATATATATATATACACGCACAATATAAAAAGGAGTCAAGCCAAGTTCATCTGAGCAAAATTCTGGGTAACCTTCACCACCTTGGCATTCTCACTTTTCCTCCTCCCGACCATCTTCCCTTCCCTCCCACCCCTCGTCACTGACGTCATCGCCAAGCAGACCTTCCTCCTCCTCAGCAGCCCCTCCAGCGCCGAGTTCGCCAACCTCTTCGTCGGTATGCAGAACAACTTCCGCCTCTTCGTTGGCACCGACTGGTTGTTTGTCCTTGCCTACTCTGTCGCCTCGGTCCTCTTCTCCGCTGCCATCATCATGGCCTCTGCCCGTCCCACACCGGCCAGGCTGGAAACCAATCCCGGCCCACGGACGCGGCGCTGGGCACTGCCCGGTGCTTGAAGCGCCCACTCATCACATACTTCTTGACGCGGAAGATTTTCAGCCCATATATGTACCAACAATCCCAAGCCTAAAGAAGCATATCTTGGATATATCAAGGAAATATTCTCGTAATGTGAAAAGGGAAGATGAGATGTCTTGATCCATAGATTCAGAATTTTATTATCTTAATTAGGTAGTATATTTAATTTAGATAGAAATATATTTAGAATTAGATATTACGTGCAATTTTAGTTTGAGTCAGGAGTCTAAAGTTTCCTATTTCAGATTATTTCTTTGTTCCATTATAGGAAGGTAATTTAGAAGAGTATAGATGTCAGTTTCCTATTCTATAGTCAAGGGAGGTGCATTCCCTTTATATATAGGCTATTCACCTCATTGTAAAAGGAGAACCATATACCTCAGAAACACCTATTAATGAATGATACTTTGAGTTTGTCATAACTCTTTGTTTTCAGCATATCGTTAGGGTTTAGCCGTGTTCTATTCCCTTCGAATCTAAATTTAGATTTAGGCGCGAAAAACCGTAATTCGCGCTGCGTCAGTTGGTATTAGAGCAGGAGTTGCCTAAATCTGATCATGGCGGACGAGGCGATTCACAACCACCCTAATGCCGAAGAGCTGGAGGTGGCCGCGATTCAAGCACTGGAGCAGAGGATCGAAAGGATGGAGCGGACTCTCGAGCGGAGGTTTGAGCAAAGACTAGACCTGAGGTTTGAGGAGCTTCGTACCATGCTTGGTGCTCTAAACTTGCGTGTTGACCAGAATGCGGTAGACGGCGGTCAGGCACAGCGAGTTTTTCCTCGTGAGCCACCCGTTGTTCAACGTGTTCCCCGTAAGATCCAATATTATGAAGATTCGGATGAGGAGAGTGGAGTTGCATACGATCGATTTGTTCATCAATGAATGAATCAAAGAAATCGCCAGGATGCTGGAGACTTTGGTTTGAAGGCCGATATTCCCGTTTTCAACGGATGCTTAAACATCGAGGAATTCTTGGATTGGCTTTCAAAAGTCGACCGGTTCTTCGAATACGCCGAGGTTCTCGAGGAGAAGCGCGTAAAGCTGGTGGCATACCGATTGAAGGGAGGAGCATCTGCTTGGTGGGATCGTGTGCAAGAGAACCGATGACGTGTAGGGAAGCAGCCCATCCAAACTTGGGAACGCATGAGGCGAATGTTGAGGCCTAGATTTCTTCCTCCAGATTATGAGCAATATTTGTTCATGAAGTACCAGAGATGTGTGCAAGAGTCGAGGTCCGTCCATGATTACACGGCGGAATTCTTAAGGTTGGCGGAGCGTAATGCATTAAACGAGTTAGAGAGCAAACAAGTTTCCCAGTATATGGAAAGTTTAAAGCCAACTATTCGGGACAAGATTGGAACAGAAACTCAAGAAAATTTTGCTAATTTTGCCAAACATCTTCATGAAAGGGCTAAAGTAAATCTAAGGCGATAGAAATATATTTAGAATTAGATATTACGTGCAATTTTAGTTTGAGTCAGGAGTCTGAAGTTTCCTATTTCAGATTATTTCTGTGTTCCATTATAGGAAGGTAATCTAGAAGAGTATAGATGTCAGTTTCCTATTCTATAGTCAAGGGAGGTGTCTTCCCTTTATATATAGGCTATTCACCTCATTGTAAGAGGAGAACCATATACCTCAGAAACACCTATTAATGAATGATACTTTGAGTTTGCCATAACTCTTTGTTTTCAGCATATCGTTAGGGTTTAGTTGTATTCTATTCCCTTCGAGTCTAAATTTAGATTTAGGCGCGAGAAACCGTGATCCGCGCTGCGTCACTTCTACATATCTATCTTCAGCCTAGATTAAGTGATGGCGATCCTGCTCCCTGTCATGCTGCCCGAGGCGAAAAAGGCGACCTTATATTTGAAAAGGAAAATTAAAAGAAAGACATGTGAGGGAGGGAAATGATTTCAAACTTTTGCTTAATTTCCCTTTTTCTTCATGTTTTCAAATTCGACCTGAAAAAATATCACGTAATTCGATCAATTTATTATGGATCACTTCTAAAAAAATACATGTTCTTTTTGAATTTTTAACTTTTAAAATTTTATAAGTTTCTTTGAAATTTCTCCCTTTTTTATTATTTCAAATCCAACCCGAATAAGGTATCAGGTAATTTAGTCTATTTTGCCCCAAATTTTATTTTGAAGGATTAGAAGAGATTTCATATTAGGAGTACCATATATATACGCAATATTTTCTTTCCAAATCTTAGGTTGCAAGCAAGGAACATTTTCCCTCTCCTAGGCATCTTTCTTTTATTTTTCCTTCTTTTGTCCAATGTTATTAAATCTGGACCGATAAAGTAAAGGTGTAACCTAATTGACTAGTCATGTCAAATGATCCGATCATTATGATTAAAAGATTCTTAAGTAAATATAATGTCATGTTTTTCGCCCATATGTCGTACAAGCTTCTCTCTTTTCTTTCTTAGTCACTATAATGTCAAATTCAATAAAATAACTAAAATTATTTAAACAGTAAAAGTAATTGAAAATTAAATTAACAAAACTAAAATATCCACAAAAATCGACTTGAATTTACGTTTGACTCTTAAAAATTGTGTCCAACATAGTTGAACCTAACTGATTTTTTTTGTAGATTTCAATTAAACGAATTGGAAAAAAAGATATCGTAAATAAAATATAGGAATATCTTTATGAGTACAAAAATTGACTTCAATTCATGCTTGACTCCTAAGAATTTTGTACAAAACAGCTGAACCGGTTAATTTCTAAAAAGAATTTATTTTTAAAAAACTCGATTAACCGATTACCCTGATTGGCAAAACAGTTAATATTTTTTTAATAGTTATCCGATTATACTTTTTAGGGTAGTTTTTAAAGTGTTGTAAAAAATAGGTATTGAATTGAAATGATTTCACACAAATAAGTCTCAACTGGAAATTATCTTTAAACTAAGTCTAATTTAGGAACAAGTTCTAAACAAAAAAGGCCTAACTTGGAGAAAAACTCGACAAAGTACATGATTTCGTTTACAGTAATTCTCTATTCCACTCTTATCACTAGGCCTTTTCTTATTCCTCTTATAGCTAGTCGCCTGTTTATGCGCATTTCAACTGACAGGAGAGTTGTCTGAAGTAGTTCGAGTAGTGAGATTTTATGCGTCTTAAATGAGAGATTTGATGTGAAGGTATCCCAAAGAGAGACTCGGATGTGCTCAAACATCGAACAGAGTGATTCGGACGTTTTCAGACTTCGAACAAAATGAATGGCAAGGTAAGAACTCAGCTCAGGGCTACGGTTGGGTTGGGGAGGGGGGAGTTACAAAGAGGTAGTGACCTTCAATCTATCATCATTCAGATTCCTACAAGGATAGAAGGAAGAAAGAAACCTAAAACCCTACACTCTGGGTTCTGTCTAGGCGAAACACTATCGACTAGTGAACTCAACCAAAAACAAAGAGCAATAGAAAGCAAATAGCTAGCTAGAATTGAAAGATCCCAAACCCGATCATTCTGCAGATTGGGCCCCTTCCATGACCCTTCTCCGACAGACCTGTCAGGCCGTGGCCCTGGTGGATGACAAACAATTACATGACCTAGAAAGCAGATGAAGCTCAATATCAGCAATGTAATCAGGAAACTTCATAGATATATGCTCTTTAACAACGACCTGTTTATGCAGTGATTTGTCTCAATTTGAAAGCAGCCAAGCCAACATTGAGAAAAGGTAAAACACCACGAAGAGAGATATGTAGGCAATGTGGGAACACCTTGAAACAGACATATCTTATTCTTTATATGATCTTGTTTCTGACTTCTTCGAGTTTCTTCAGTATCTCTGCTGGTGTTCTGTCCAATTCATCCGCAATCTTCCGCTGCAAGTCCATAGGCAATGTGGGAAACTGCTCGCATAGATCCCCGTCGATCACATCCTACAAAATTCAACAATCATGTCAGTAGTTGATAGAAACAAACAAGAAAGAAGAAACTGAAATCAGATGTCTTAGCAATGACCAAATCATTCATGGGTTTTGGCCTACTCAGTACCATTAGCACCAGAAAGCTGAACTATGATCATAAATGACCTTTTTCTCTTCCCAGCTAGTGTAAATAACCATTTTTATACAGAACTTAAAAACAGTAAAGCAGCTATTCCAGCAGACGATGTGAATCTGAGCTAGACAGCCAGAAATAAAGACAGAAATAAAGCAGCTATTAAAACTGCTCTCTTTTCTATTTGTTTTCTTTTTTTGTTCCATCAGAACATAATTTAAGAAGGAAAAAAATGCAGCGACAAACTAATCTGCCATGAGCGCGGTCTCCCTACTACAAACAAGAAATTCTGTGTCATGCTTTTCCCATGAATGGAAGAACAAAGTAGATTTATCTAAAACGGTCTCTAGCATGAATAGATAGGTAAAGAGTTCTAAATCTAATTTTAACAAAATTCTGGGTAACTTGACACCAAAAGAAGATGTAATACGCCGTGCAATCAACATTTTGATAAGTAGATTAAGGGTTCATCAGCATACCTACCTCGGTCCATTTAAAAGAATAGGAACGTGGAAATTTACCTTGACTGGAAAATAAGCAGATCTGAATGCCATGTGATCTCTCCCACACAATGGCGGGTGTTCCTGCCTCAGATGCATTTCCAAGTGTGAGAAGAAATCAACGTCATCCCGAGAAGTGAATGGAAGCAAAGCCCCCAAGCTCCCCATTACAGTCCCATATATTACCGAGTCTCCACCACCAGGAATAAGGGACGCCTTCTGCAAGCAAGTGACTACATCACCCACATGGAACTGAACAATTTCCTCAACCTTGTTGGGGGCACCATTCAACTTCCCCTGCTCCCACTTTATCTTCCCGCCAGTTGGGTCTTCTTCAATCTCATCTGAGACATCCTGAGGCAAACGTACAAAGTAGATGTTCCCAAACTTGTCCCCACCCGCCATTGTGTCAAAGTCTATGTGGTGTGAAGCAGTAAGCCACCTCGGAACGGAATCATCGGCAAAAATGTAGAGCTGATTCTCATCTCGACGATACTTGCAGTAATGAAAAGACTGCAGATACAGAGAAGTCAAAAACATTAGAGCTTCGAAGCATAATCATTTACTAATTATAGCATTGTAGCAATAAATCAAACCAGAATAGAAGAAAATATCTCAGATGATTATAAAAGTAAAAAATTTACTTGGAATTCTATTACATACTGCAAACATGCAGTCTGAGGATATTGAATAGCATGCTTCAAAACATAAGGTTGTAAGCAATCAAAACTCTACGAAATAACATGAAACTCCAAACTACATATCAGCCTGATAGCAGATTTCAACATCTTATGCACTTCAAGCTGTAGCTACCGTTTTTATTTTCTTTACCCAAGCAACTAACAGATTATTCATCTAATTGATTTCCTCCAAATATTTTCACTCATTGTCTTAGCAATCACAACCCAGTACCAATACTAGAAATTTCATGATCAAGTGATAAACTAATCCAGCTATACTTTTATTGGATTAATAATTAATAATAAATGAAAGCTGAGCACTAAAAAAAATGAATTTTCTGATTTCCTATAACATTAATAACTATAATAACCCTAGAATATAGAAAAGTAGCCCTAAACAGCAAAAAATCCAAATTTTGATACTCAAATATTAACACTTCCCAGCCCTATATGCATATGACAACAAGATGCAAGAAACAGGTACACCTTAGACTACATGACACATATGCAGCAACATATGTATTCAACACGTACCTCTTGCATATCGCCCACATAAATCCGATCACGATAAGTGTGAATCGAGACAATTGTGTTAGGAAACAGCTTATTCTCACATTTCCGAAGCAATCGCTTCTTCCCCAAATCATACAACCTCAATACAGGCCCTATCCCAGCAAGTAGTCTTCCTTGGAATTGGCTTAAAGCTAAAGGAACACCCTCAACCTGGGTCTTGTGTAAAAGCTCCAGGGACTTCCCGTCTTCGACAAACCGATAAATGTGGATGAATCCAGCAACTAAATTTCGTCTTGGCCAGAACTGCAAACCCTTGGCTGTACCAACAGCTAAAAGAGTCCCATGCTCCTTCTCCCGAAAATTCACAGTGCATGCGCTGAATGCAGCCTCATTATCCTGAAGTTCAAGCAGGCACGTCGTGCTTGAAGTCTTCGGGTCAAGAACCCTGATGCAAGAAACCCACTTCTCTGACTCTGCCTTTGGATAACCATATTGCTCATCAGATAAGGGATCATTTTTATCCTCGTCATCCCCATTCTCCATCTGATCTGTGGTGGTATTCCCATTTTCACCCATTCCAGCAGCCTCGAAAAATTCTTTCTTTGCAGCTTCCCGCTCTTCGGCAGTAAATGCTCCCTGATCACTCTCAATTATAACCAAAGATTTCCGCTTGTGGAGTACAAATTTTCTAGGAGTGTATCTCAGAGGTATCGCAGTTTCATTGAAGGTTTCTCCCAATCTTTCAATGGTGAATACCCTCAAAGCATCCCCAGCTACGGCAACAACACCTTCCGCACATTGATCTGATGAAAAGGAAGCAGCATATTCTAGAGCCTCATATGAGAGAGGTGTGAGCAAGAAATGTCCCTGATGGATGTAGCCAAGCCAAGGTCGACTAGACAAACAGAGCATAGCTTGGCGGCCTCTTACGGCGATGGAAAACAGCTTCGGCGCCCTCAATCCTAAGAACCGGGAACGGGAGTCAGAAAGCTGACCAGTTATCATGTCCACGACTGTTCTGAACAGAACACCATTACTCAAACCGGCATTAAGGAAGAGACTGGCAGGGTGATCAGCACCATCCACTCCTCCAACTGATGCCTGTACTTCGAGAAATAGGAGAGATTCTGGAGCTGCAGAAACACTCTGCACACTCAAAACCTGCATGCAGTCATCTGGGTCCAGAGATAGAATACGTATAGTATTATCATATGATCCAACTGCAAGAAAACGGGATCTCTGCCTTCCTTCGGGCACAGGGGCGATATCTAAACAAGCCACATCCCCAGACATTTCGTGCTTTTCCACCTCCATTAACTGACCAGTCAAATCCACCTCAAAGTAGATAAGCTCGCCACCACTCAATGCAATAACTACTTGTAGTCTGTTTGAACCGACCTTTACTATGGTCCTCTTACCAGGAGTCCTCCACTCATTGACACGACCATCCTCCCTAATATGTCTAATACCAGAAGGATGAACTTGCATCAAAGAGTCGTCACCTATGAGAGAAACAGCCAAGAAGGTGTAGTATCAAGAAAGCCACTGTCACTGACTTCTTCCACAGTCTCACCAATCGAAAGCACTAGAGTAGCATTTGCAAATGACACAACAATGTATGCATCGAACTCATCATTCACATTCTTTTTCACAGTCCAAACAGCACTGGGCACACCAGGAAGTTGTGAGACGGCCATTTCACTGATAGCCAGGCCTGGTCTCAGTATCCTCAGGGAAGAACGAGAACCTCGTCCACAAAGCATAAATACCTGAGGTGTTTCTTCCTCGAACAAATTTTCCACTTTCATGTCCATTACTGGCATCAAGCTCTCCATCTGATCAATCCTCACAAGGTTCTTTAAAGCTCTGGGCTGGAAAAACACAGGCTGGAAACCTTCCTCAGTTTCCATCAGTGTAGCGGACGAAGCCTCTACATCAGCCTCCTCCCCAATCGCCTGGAACTGATACAATGCATGGTTCCCAAACTCTGATGCTGCAAACAAGAACCCCGTCTTCAAAACACATAGAGAGGCAGCCACAGGGAGAGTATCAAAGTACTTTATCTTCAACTCTGAGACCTCCCCACCATTATGTTCCAAAGTGACCTTAAATATATCCCCATACTCTGTCTGCAAGAGGAAAAAGAACATTGACCTCTGTCGATGAGTGGCAGCAGAGACAATCAAAACCCCACGCTCTGCAGGCAGGTCTGTGCGCCTCGGGATCACTGCCCGAACATCAGGGTGACCGTGATTCTTGTAAATCACGAAATTCTCTGCACAAACCAAGACCCCACTAGGTCCCTCATCTCCCCCAGGAACAGTAACGAGCATATTGGCACCATTATCCACTGCCTCCGACCACTTCCTAGACACGTGATTAAGCCCCAAATCAAGCTCGTAGAAAGTCAAATGCTTCTGGGCCTCGCTCGCTCCTTGCCCCGTTGAGTCCTGGTCGGCCTCTGAGTAGTCCAATTCAATGGCCGCAAAAATGGGATTATCGAACCCGCAGTCAACCCCACAAATGGAGTAAGTTATCGTGTGACTCTTATGCGCCTCCAAGGGCGAAGAAATTGTTAGCCTAGCAGCAGTATCCCTATTCAGAACATAGACAAGCTTCTGCTTTTCGCAAGCTCCGATCATAACAGCCCTCCCCTTCGGGTCGACCGCTAGGTACTGTCCCGGAACTATCCTACGGCACCCGGACTTCCCGAAAGTCTCTTGGTGGATTTTATCGAAGACGTTCTTCTCCTTGTTGTACTCGAGAATTACGATTCGACCCGAATCAGAGCCTACGACGAGGTAGTCCTTCGTGGAGCCGGTGAGACGGAAAACGCCGAGGGCACGGATAGCGCCGAAGACCTCAACGGAGAGAAGGGTTTGGATCTTACCGCTGTCGTCGGGACGGATGAGCTCGAGGACCTTGCCGCGAGCGACGGCGACCTCCTGCAACTTGCCGCCGGCGAAGTTGCCATTAATGGCGCAGACGACGCCGGTGGCTTTCTGGAGGGTGAGGCTGTATAGATACATGGCAAGGTGAAGAGAGGAGAGATCGAGCAGGAGAACTGAGAGTGAAGGATTTTTTAGGGTTTTAAGCGGAAGTCATGTCGGTTCGGGCCTAAGAGCGACAGCTTGGAGGGAAAGGGCAAAAAAAAAAAATCTATACTGTTAAAAAAAAAATCTAACTTTCACATTTTGTAAAAATCCTTTCTAAAATTCTATTAAAAATTTATAACCGTTGAATTAAATGGCGATATAATAAATTTATTACTCCACATTAATTAATTGCTCCACTTCTTTTTATCGTTTTTCAGTTTTCCTCATTTATTTTTGCTCTCTCCTCTCTCTCTCTCTCAAACCTTCCCTTCACCTTTTTTATTTTTGATAAATAACCTTCCTTCCACCATTTCTCTTCTTCAACATATTCTCTTATTAATTTTATTATTTAATTAAATTAAGAAAAATATTCTTTTAACCTCTAAAAACACCGCACAAAGAATTTTCATAACGACCTTACGTTGAAAATCTTGTAAGTAGCGCTGTCACTTTTTTTAATTAAATTTCATGCGTAGCACGGGCTTACGTCTAGTAATAATAATAAGAATTTCCTTATTTTAGATCTAATTGTATTTTGTTATTTTAATTTACTAGGTCAATTAACCGCAATGCACAGTTCTAATCTCTAAAGTTTTAAACAGTAAAAATTCTTAGAATGTTTTGTTTTTATACATTAACTTATAACTATAAAATACATGTGGACAATTAAAAATATATTTATTCCTGAAATTTTTTTGAGTAATTAATTAGGATATAAACACGTATTACGCATTCAATTTAGTAAATACATATAAACAGTGAGATAGTTCTACATGGCAGGATTTCTTATGGAAGATTGTGAAGTTAGAAAATTAAAAATAAAGAAAAATACTAACAAAATTAGATATATTTTTATGTAAGTAATATAGAACGCCTTGAAAAATGTAAATAAAAATAACATATTATTTTTAAAATTTTCATTTTTAGTGGAAAAATTACAAAACTTCTTGAAGTATGTTTTAGTATTTGTATTGCTGAAAGTATAATAAATTTATCGATACAAATATATTAATATATATATATATATATACTTGAAAAATAAGGACATGTCCCTCTTAATGCGCCTATAACCTAATTTATGTTTGTATTATTGCATATACCTCACCATTTAACCATTTGGTTTTTTTTAATTGTGGAAAAAGAAAAAGAAATTGAAGCGGTATAATATTTTATTAGAAATTTTTATTAAATGACACGTGGATAAAGGAAAGTCGCCCTCCTTTAGCTATATATATATATATATAAGTATATATAGATATTAATAGTTAGGCATGGATAAAGATATATTTCATATCAATTTCTTGATTTATATATAAGACTACCTCTAGCGGCAAGCTTTGTTGCCTCTCTCACGCCCACGTGGCGTGGAACAAGACTCGACAGGCATCTCTACAGCTGGGAGAAGCCCAATAAGTCTCTCATTTGAGAGACGAGTCTCTCTGCAGCGAGATCAATTCGTGGTTGCTGCATGGCAGCCGCAGGCTTCACGCGACAGCTACTTTCCCTTTTTTTTTAATTAAAATTGTGGGATTATAATAGAGACTCGATTAGAGACGAGCGTCGGAGTTCCAAGTTTCTCTTTTTCTTAGGGATGCCTCTCATCTATGTGGCGCCTATGTAACGAGATCGAACCCACTTTAGAGACTCGTGGAGTCCCTCCCATTGGAGATGGTCTAAACTAGAGGCAAGTTTGTGCTATGCATGGAAATGACTTAGGGCTTGTTTGGTTTCATAAAATAATTTTAGAATCATGATTTTGATTTTAACTCTACCCACTAAATAACAAAAACACACGTTTCCCAAGTCAAATTTATAATACCATCTCATTTGTCTTTTTCCACAATCAAAATCAAAATTACTTTAACTCTGAAACCAAACGCCCCCTTAGCTTTTGATATAGATAGTATCCATTGTTCTTAGTTTAAGTATGATTCAATCTAATATATATATACTAGGAAAAGAACCCACCCTACATGCTGAATTTTAAGATTAAAACAATGAATTATACACTATGTGCAAAATTAGATTGACTCATATACAGTCCTATTCATGATTTAATAATTTTTATTGGATGGGACCTAACTTAATATTATGTTGTATGAAAATTACATTGATTCATCTTCACATTAATTGAAAAATTATATTAATTCATTTTCAATCAAAAATGCAAAAAAGAAAAAGGGAACGTGGGGCGGGAGAGGGAAAATACAGTTGAGAAGGGCGAGGAAGTGAAAGGGGGAAGGGAAGAAGTAGAGTGTAAGTTTTTTAATTGAATTTACCATTTTAACCTCCAATTAATGGCTCGATTAACTAATATTTGGGCACTATGGGCTTTTTTTGGAAAACAAATGTTAGACCAAAAGCTTTCTTGACCTTTTTTATGCAGTATAGATATAATAACAAACTAGTTGTCAATCTCTCGTGCATCGATCTTCCAAAAATGAAACGTAGCAAAACGACGTCATCTTTTGCAGGAACTTTCTAGTAGCTACAGCCTACATGGTCATTTTAATTATGTTCTAGAATTTATCGATGCAATAAATTGAAGAAATAAAGAAACAGATTTCAAATCATGATTATAGAAACATATAAAATATAGTGCATATATATATATAGAAACATATATAATATGTATGACTTTGAATATATATATATATATATGAATTCACCCAAAATATATATGAAAATATATATATATATATAGGTTAAATGCTATTAAAAATGATAGGGATTATATGTTAAAAGGAAATTAAAATTAATTAGGTAAGATAGAATAATGGTAAATTAGGCACAAAAAATAAAAGAATCTTGGCATTAATAATTTGGATTTAAAAATTGGTAATTTGAGTTTGCTTATCATATGCCCTTAGGGCATAGAATAGAAATATTTTTGGAGTTTAAACTTGGTAATTAGTCGAATTTAGATAGATAATAAAAAAATAAAACCAAAATAATCCAAAATAATTAAAAATAAAATAATAATTAAAATAAGTTTCTGAAAGATATAAAATTAAAAAATTTAAATGCCAACTAGAAATATGATAAAATTCAAAAAATTTAAAATTTAAAAAGGGAAAATTTTAAAACTTAAAATAAAATATCAATAAAAACAATATTGAAAAATTCATAAAAATTAAAATTAAAATGAAAAAGAAAATTGAAAGATTAAAAATAAACAAATTTATAGACAAACAAATTAAATAACAAAAAAAAAGGCCTGTCATGATTCACCTTTCCGGCTTCCGCTTCATTCTCTACCCATCGCCTCTTGCCCTCCTCCTCTCTTTCCACCAAGAAGAGAGATGAGATGAAGTAAAGATCGGTGGACAAAGATGAGGAGATTGAGAGGGCGTTGAGCGGAGAAATAAATTGCATATGGTAAATCAGAACGATATATAAGTTTAGAGAAATTCAAGAAACACCAGAGAATGAACATTTTTTCTCCAATTTTTTACTCATTTTATTTAATTATAAATTTTTACCTTGCAAAGTTTTCCACTTTTTTTAAGTTATATATATTAGCTCACTCCAAATTTTTGACACGTCCCAAGTAGTTGAAATTTCTCAAAGCTTTTTAACATTTTCATTCTCAAATTTTTATTCTTTACATTCCTTCCTTTTATTTCATTTTCCAATTGCATTTTAAAATTTTTTATTCTATTGTATTTTTTTCATTTTCTGAATTTTCTATTGTTTCTTTTGCTATGGTCTTGTAATTTTTTTTTGTTTTTTCGTTTTCTTTCTAGACTTTTATGATTTTTTTTTGTAATTTCTTACATTTAAATATTTAAATTCTTGATATAATGTATTATTTTTACTTTTCTCCATGGCAAAAACTATTTTCTTTCCTGGAAATCCTTTGCTCTCTTCTCCTTGTTCTTATTCATTTTATTGCAGTTTACTTTAAAAACTTATCTACACGTAACATCTAGAGACTTCAATCAATCTCAGCATCAAAATAATCTATATAATCCAACCAATATACTTGAGAATTAAGTTATCCAAAAAATTAGGAAAATTTTGAAAAAAATTGTAAATCAAATTACTAAGATGACAAACCGGAATCGTAAGAGATGAAATTGAACAACTTGTCTAGGATAGATTTTCTTTTATTGCAACAGTCATAGATAGTAAGTTGAGAACAATGTGATCGGTGGAATTGGGGGGGGAAGGTCTTTGGGAGAGGAGTGGATTGGAAGGAATTAGGTTCTTCAATGAGTCAAAAATTGAAAATTAGTCTTCGATGACATGAAGCAGATGATTTTGGAAATACAATCAGATCCTGCAAATAGAGGGGCTTATTTTACTCAATTAATAACAGAGGCTGACGTGGAAATCCATGTCAGTAAATAGAGGAGCCTAAATGTCCTTATTTCAGATGAAGGGTTGTATGTGACTATATATTAAATTTGTAAATTGTAATTCATTCATCCCCAAAAAAAGTGCAAGAAGCTTTTATTTATTACTTTGTGGACAATATAAGAAAGAGAGGAAGAGGAATTAAATGTGCGTCTTTTTTTTTTATAAGCTCTTGATTTTTTGTGAGGAAGCATGTTAATTCCTGGTCATAGGGACATGAGACGGAATAGATATTGAAAGCAGATTTTGCTCACAATATAGGAAAAGCTGAACTATATCACCAGCTACTTGTACCAATGATCCCCCCCTTCTCGGCCCATGACGAGGATGTAATCTTAACTTTTGTGGAACTACCAAGTATACCTAAATCATATCGAACATCAACTTACTCTAGTTGCGAAATACTTTCAATAGATTATCTTGGACAAAACTTGTTTATTTGGGGAAGTTTCGAACTTCCAAGGGCAGTGTGGCCTTTGGACTCCTCAGATTGGATTTGCACCACCATGCCCTTGCCTGTGCTCCGACCAAGGGGCAATTAGGGGTGTAAACAAGTCGAACCGAACCCCAATTTATGAGGCTCAAGTTTGGCTCGTCAATGTGAGCCTAGACTTGAACTTGGTCGAGCCTAAACATCCGAGCTCGAGCTCGGTTCATCAAATAAATAGAAGGTTCAGATTCGGGCTCGGCTTGGTTGACGAGCCAAGTACAGTAAAAAAGTTTGGACTCCGGTTCAGGCTTGAGTTTGGGCTCGTTTGGACTTGTTACAGAATCAATGATGGTAAACTAAACTATACAACAACAATATACTACAAAAGTATAATCCAACGATACTGATTGGAACTTGATACGAGTTGCTAATCATCAAATTCAAATAATAATAATAATAATAAAACTGGTTTAAGCACGCGAGCCAATCAAATCGAATACCACTGAGCTTGACTCGGCTCGTTTGATTGGCGAGCTGAGCCGGGGCTCGAGCTCAATAAGATCGAGCCGAATGCAAGTTCTCATCGAACTGTGCCCGAACCTTTTGCAAATCATCTCATCTCATTTACACCCCCAGGGCAATCACGGGCTCACATGTCCAAGGCAAGACCAGCCCCGGACTTATCACCAGTCAAACCGTCAGCCATAGCTGGAGAGCTCTGCCATCTCGGCAAGGCTCGTAATATTCCCGACAATTCTAATCGTGTCGATTTATTATGTACCAATACGGTTCAGTGAACCAAACATTCTAACCGCGTCGATTCATTACATACCAAGACATTTCAGTGTACCAAATGTAAAGGCAGAATCATAACATAACTAATAGAAATGAAAAATCAAGTAAAAAAGTTTGGGTGAGAGCTGATATGTTATTCCTCTCCTTTACTACTAAAATAAACTTCATTTAAGCTCCAAAGGCAACTGCTACAATTTTATCATTAGTTTTCACTATCGTCTCCCAGTTATATAGTCAGTCCTCTCGGCTATGGACTACTACTTCCATGCGCAGCTGAAGCCCGAACTTAACAATGGCTAAAGTACTAAATAAAACAATGGAAAGCTACGATAGGTTAATTGCGAACAAGGAATGAGGTTACTGATACTACTCGAGAAATTGAATGCGCGCCGATGCTCCTGCACGCGGGCATTAACTTCAGTTAAAGAGCCCTCTCTTTAGGCGGGTTTATTGCCTTTCATGAGGAATCCATGACTATGGCTTCTTGAAGGGGACGTCTCTGGAGGGATGGGATGTGGACAGCTTTTGGCGGGATTTTGTGGGGCGAGATCAACTTCTTTTCCCGCTTCCCGATAATTTCAAGTTCCTTTCGCACTTCATCTGCTAGCTCGATCACATAGTCATCCTCGTGACCTGGTACAAAAGTTACCCATTAGTTTCTCAATTATGAAGCCAAGGAGGAAACGTACAAACACTTAAAACAAAAGGAAGCAGAAGCTTTGGCTCTGCAGAGTTGTCCTTTCCAGCAGTTCATTTGACCCATTGAAACTCAATCAAAGTAGGAGAAGAATCGCACTAAACAAGACACTTCTCATAACCCAATCTATTTTACAAAAAGTGATCCGGCATGTTATATTCCTAAAATTAATTAAAAAAAGGGGAAAATGAAACTTTTCCAGTTATAATGTCGGGTGAATTTTCCATTTTATGTGGAGAACGGGCCAAGCAACTCAGTTCGATACTTTGCAGGAATATGGTATTAAGTCCACAAGGATTTTCTCTCAGATGGAAATATAGGCAACAGGTTTCAGGAACCTTTTTTACTATGTTTTTTTCTTTTGTTTTGGCTATGTAAATAACTTCTCCAAATTCCAGCACACCTGTAATTGCATCATGTGTCTACAGTGAAATTGTGTCCCGATTGAGAAAGCACAACCTACTTAGACCCAAGACCTTGCAACTTAAGGTAACTCCTGCTAGATTGCTTCAGTTGAAAGAACTTACCTAGGTCAAACATGGCTTTCTCTAGCAGGAAAAGATAATCTCGATTGTTTCCACAAGGTCCAAAAGCAGTTGCTATTTGCCTGAACAAGCAACATAAAAATTGTGAAAATCGATTTTAAGCAAGGAACAAATTGGCGAGGTCTGACGCAGTAGATGATCCCTCTGTTACCTGGCCATATCTTCCAGCGGTGCAGGCCCCAAATAGTACCTGTTTGAAAATTTATCCGGGGTGGACGTAAATCTGCAAACAATAGATATATCAGCTTGGCAATATCGTACCATCAGCATGGCAATATCGTACCATCAGCATTGTGTTACAGGCAGCATAAACTGCAGACTTGAAAGAGCTATTCAGGTTAAAGATAAGGTAGTGCAAGATTTTGATAAGAATAAAGGTGTCTTACGCTATAACTCCAGTCAAAGCAGGCTGTGAGTGATCCTCCTCCTTATAGAAGTCTACAAGAGACTTCTTGTCATATTCACATTCCCTCCGCTCCAGATACTGAGATCAAGTAAAAGAACAGCGTCTGAGCAGAGTAAAAATCTGCCTTAAGGGATAACATGATCTCAAGCCAGCAAAACAGAACGTGTGAATTTTGAGGTAAACTCCCCCCCCCCCCCCCCCCCCCCCCCCCCCCGCAATAATGAATATGCACAGTATGGAGCTTTAGTTCATCCACAATTAAAATACGAATGTTTAAGAGCATTTCTTTTCTCCGTATACAAAATGCATCTGTATTATCAAAGAGAAGCACATATGCTGATGCATTTTCTAATGAATTCGCAAAGAATGACAAGATTGCTAGTATTTCTCAATTAAATCAAATGGGATGTCGAAGATCCATACCTCCATTGCTGCCTTTTCCCTTTCAGGGCCCCCACGTACACAATAAGCAACTCCCCACTGCAATGCAAAAAGGGTGGCAAAAGAGGCTGAGTTAGAAAACATGGGTAGAAACTGTCATCCACAAAATTTACCAAAGACTAAATGGTTGAATATGAACTCTTAGTCCTATGCAAGTAAATACGGAAATTATGAAGCTCTTGAAGAAATTTTAAGACCGCTATAAGACTGCTATGCATCGTAAGCATTGTAAATGAGAATGAGAAACGTTATGCTTACGCAGATTGCTCCTTCATTTTCTTCCAGAGTGCAAGTTCTAGCAGGGTGCTCAGGCGTACCTCTATGGTCAATGCATGCTGGGACAAACAAAATTAATGTAAGTTAAACTAAAGATTTATATAAAAATGCCCACCATTTCCAAAAAGAAGTGATACAGTATCTTGTACCAAAAGAAAACTCACCAAGATCAAATACGCGCTTGTAGTTCTTAACAAACCCAATTACTTTGTCATCATACTCGAATCCTGGGTTCCACACCAGTGAACCGTAGCCAAAAACCCAGAAAACCATGGCTGTGTAGAACCTGCAATAACGTTGAAGAGAGAATAGGTTCACATATTGACTCTAAATAAAAAAGAGACACCCCAGCAGATATCTTCAGCTTTTAAAGCATAAATAATAGTTTAGCAAAAAAGTTTCTGCATTGTACGTGGGACCAAAACTCAGCAAGATTTCCAGGCTCCCACATTATCGAGAGGAATTCAAAGAAAAAGTCCAAGAAAGAAAAATATCATGTTCAGAGAAAATAGTACTTATTATCATGACGACTTCCCCGGCTCAACCACCAGATCGATCTAATTAACTTATACGAACAGAACGAAAGCAACATTAATTACCACAGTAGGTAAAACATAAAGTACATGAGACAAAGCCTTTTTTCACTAATGAAATACTTGTTGAGTTCTCATATCAAGTCATTACAGAATTTGGCCCATAAAGGACATTGATGGCCGGGTTAGAGCCAACGGATTTATCTTACAACCCATGTTTATTTCCCTAATTCACTTTCTCCTGCATATTTTCTTTGGGGCAAGCTGCTAATCCTAATTCCAGCAGAGCAGCATTCATTTTCAAATACAAACATAATCGGAGCAATTAGCATCGAATATAACGTGAATTAACAAAAAGCACAAACTACCAGCAATGGTTGCAGCACAATGACCCATCGACCCACAGCTCAGAGGCGAACATTCTTCGAAACCAGAGACCGGAAAGGAAATTTTCAGTACACCATATGCCCGACAAATCTCTTCCCATTTGCATCACCTACATCTACACCGCCCTCTACATTCATCCGCAAGCCGAAAAAAACCCTCCCCAACAATCATTCGATTCTTCCCATTTCTTACCGTAAAATCAACAAAACAGCGGGCCCAAATGGCGGTGAACATCCAGACAATAAAATAGATGGCAATGGCGCAGGGAAGAATAAGGAAAGTAAGATAATGGTGATACTTACAATGAAGTAAATGCTAGGTTTTCGGGGAGAAAAGCAGAGCCGCAACTGGGTATGATCTGAAGGAGGGAGCTAGAATGATTCAAACCGGAGGAGGATAGAGAGAGAGAGAGAGAGAGAGAGAGAGAGAGAGAGAGAGAGAGGAGAGGAAGCCACAAGCTCGGGAATAGGAACGAATTTAGCTTCCGGAACGGAGATTTTGGGGAAGTTTTCAGAGCTTTCTCTCTCTAGAATTTCTCCCTCTCTCTCTCTTCGAGCTGCTTCGCTCTGTGTGTATTTTTTCTCGAGTTCGGAGAGGAGGAGGTCGGCAGGTTGAAGGAGACTATTTATAGTGGCGGGTGGGGTGCGGTGCCAACCCCGCCACGTATGCATGTGGGGATGGGATCATTTGAGCCATGTCATGCAGTCATCACATCCCATGCATGCTATGTCATCCATCATCCTCTTCAGTCTTCAACCCCTCACCCACCACCCCCCCGGCCCCACAAAAAAAAAAAGATAAGGAAAAGGTCAAATTTGGTCATTAGTTATTTTTCTATCTTAGTCCGAAATATTTTCTTGGCCGGATTTCGTCCTCAATCTTTTTCGCATGGTATGAGTTTAGTCCTTCCGTCCAAAATTCCGTCCATTTTCCCTGATATGTATATTCTTCAAATGAGAGTGCACCACGTGCGCGACAGATCACTACTACTCTAAACCGATTGTTATAGAGCAAATCCGATTCTTTTTTAGTCAGACCCGTAAACTGAATTAAGATATTTTCGATTCTTTTAGGATTCCAGCCATATGTCGGTGCGTGAGATGATGAAATAGAAGCGATGGCTGGAATCCTAAAAGAACTGAAAATATCTTAGTCTAGTTTACGGATCTGATTAAAAAAAGAATCGGATTTGTTCTATAACAACCGTTTTAGAGTATGAGTGATTTGTCGCTCACTCTCATTTGATGAATATACATGTAAGGGAAAATGGATGGAATTTTTGACGGAAGGACTAAACTCATACTGCGCGAAAAAGATTGAGGACGAAATCTAGCCAAAGAAAAGGTTTAGGACTAAAATAGAAAAAGAGCTAAAGGTTGAAGACCAAATTTGACCTTTTTCCAAAAAAAAAAAGCATCCATCATAGCGCGAAAATCTTGGAACTCAAACCATTGGTCCCCATGCAAAACGACTGATATTTATAAGGTTCTGATAGTTAAAGGTCGAGATACTATCAGTCAAGAATGTACGACTACTATTAAGAAATAATCACATTAAAATTGAAGCTATTTAGTTATATATGAGAGTTGCAGTGGGTCTAATTAGAAGAATATGGAAGCAATTGACATGGGAGCTTCTTAAGTGCTCTAGTCGGTGACTCTATAATGAATTTCCAACGTCTTTGGAGAGCTTGTCGATGGTAAAGGACTTATAGATATGCACCTACTTCTACACAATTAAATAAAAAACGTGACCCTAGACATGAGTATATTCTATGAAATCAATTTTGTTATATTCATCGGATGATTTGTATATCACTGCTATGGATGAATGTAATGAGAGGCCTAAGAATTTTATTGGGTAAAGTGTTTACATTTACTAAAAATTAGATTTAAGATCGACAATAACTTAAGCCATTGATGTTCTTTCCCACTTGTAGGGAGCTATATTCGAAATGATTGTGCAATGTATCTGTTCTAGTACGTTTTATATCAAACATTTGTGTTGGACTTCTTATAATAGTAACGTAATAATATATACAGAGAATTTACTTCATCAGTTGTAAAGTAAATGTGAGCGAAAATGGATATATACAGAATTTTCAATATATTTCCTTATTTGTGTATGAGATTAATTTTAGTGAGTTCTCATTAGCTAAAAACTATGACCTTCTATTTTTTGCGAAATTTAATATATGCATTGCAAATAGTAAAATGTGCACCCCGTTCTTGGAGGATCAGGCACGTTGATATCACATAGGAAACAACATATTGAAATAATCTCAAACCAAACAGCCTATTGATATCTTTAGTTGTATACCGAAATTCTTTTCAACCTCTTTCTCTTTGTATGTTTTAAGGCGGTAAAGTTGATATAGATAATGCAGCCCACTCTCTTCCGCACATCTGATTCACAAGTTCAAACCACGTCCTCAAGATAAAGATAAGACCCGGATTACGGGACCATTCGACCATTCGATTAATAATCTTGTAACCAAAAAAGAAAGGGATAGTTTTATCGGTGGACCAAAATCTTAGTTGACATTGCACGCACTGTAACAACAACATCACATGGTATGTGCAGACACAGCATCCGCATTCGTGCATGCGTCCATACCCATGGCGGTGAATGGCATAGCATATGCATCCAGCAGGTTCATTGAACCTGGACATGTTTATACTAACGCGTAGCCCCGAGGCCGTTTGAGAAAATATAGTTGAAGTCGTTTTATTGAATTATCGGCCCTTTCTTTTCTTGGATAAATAAATGGGTTAGGTTCAATGAATGTAGACAGCCTGCGACAACATGCACCAATTCCCAAACGTTTGGGGTGACGATGACAGCCATGTTTCTTGATTGGATGTTCTTGCCAAAGACAAAATTGGCAAATGATGGAAAGATGTAAACAGCAAAATATATTATTGCGACCTGTGGGTAAAGGTGTCCATAAAAAATAGTTTTTTTAAAAATTATTTTCGGATTCGGAATACCAAATATTTTTTTTATGTGAACAATACCAAATAAATATCGGTTTTTGAGATTTGATAACTGTACTATCTGTACGTCCCAAATTTATTTCTTTTTTATAATTTATAATCCATATATGTACCATGTCATTAACCATTTCCTCTTCATTAATATTTAGGAAATCTTTCAAATAAAAATTTTTTAAAAAGGAAGTTTAAAAAAAATTCATTGTTTGGTATGCCGGATGGAATGGAAAGGAATAGAATGGGTTTTTTATATAGTGAATGTAATTATATTTAGAGAAAAGTAGTGATTTTTATATTGAACTAGAGAATATAAAAATTTAATTAGATAAACTTATTTTTTGTAATATCAATCCATATATCAAATGTTTAAATGTATTGAACTAAAAGATATTATATGATATATGTAAAACCTAGTAGAAATGATGGGATGAACATTCCTTAAATTTTTTAAAGGAATGACCATTCTATCATGTTATAAAGAAATTTTCTCCAAATGAAATACTCTTTTCTAACTTATACTAGTGTTTTCGTATAAGAAAATAGAGTATACTAATGGAATTCCATTCCATTCCATTCTGACACACCAAATGGGATGAATATGTTTTCGGTTCTCTCTTTTTCTTCAAAACGCTGGTTTTTCTTTTTCTTTTTCCAATTAATTGTCTTGGTCCTTTTTTTTCAGTTATATTATTACGTGTGTACTTAGGATGGAGATGGAGATTTTAGTGCAGAAATACTCATTTGTAATCCAGATAAAATGCTTTAAAGTCGATTATCACATGTTCTTCAAATTAATCTCTTATACATACATGAAGCACGCACATCTTTATATTATAGATATAGATATATAAAAACTTTATGGGAATAGACTAACCCTAATATATCTACCTAAACATATCATCTATGTCAAATTTACCTCCTTCATGAAAGAATGTAACTCTTTCAGCCATTTATGAATATACAAGTGTCACTCATTCATTTCTCTTCCATAAATAATGTTTATCTCTCCATCGTCAAATAGATCCGATTTTCATTTAATTTGAGCAGCACCGCGTATGAATTGGTCAACATTCTTTTGGCCACAAATTTGTCAACATTCAATATCACATTAACATGGCTTTCTTTGATGAGACAGGCCAACTACTCGTACTGTGATTCAATAAGATCGTAGACTCGTATGTTTGTTAACAAAATTAAATTTAATTTTATTTTACTTTACTTTTTCCTCAATTTCGTCTACCGAAGAATAAAAAACAACGTATGCATCAATAACAAGTATTACTGTTACTAAATTACCTCTTATGGGAATCTAAAGATCTTTGAGAGTCACATGCATATAATCAGTGGCGGTCCAAGAGATACTGTGATTTAAGGCGAAAATTTAATATGAAGCCTATAATGAAGAAAAGAGGAAAGTATTTAACCATATCCCCCACCCCCACAACACCCCCCCCCAAAAAAAAAAA
>NW_022204042.1:0-42700 GCF_007655135.1 Punica granatum | reverse complement strand
TTCCATGTCCGCCTCCATTTCCACCCCAGTTTTCATCTTCCACAGGAAGTGGCGGGAATGTCGACGGGTTATCAGCAACAATTGGTGGAACCACCCAAGTGTTTGCCCGAAAGCCATATGGCAGGTTCCCAAACTGTAGCAGTACAAGGTCGCTTATCAATCATCTATTCAGCATTTCCTTTCAGTGCTTAGATGAATCAGTGGAAACGACTACTTACTTTGTTATGCTCTGTGAAAGCTTTCATGAGCGCTTTGTATGCCTGCAGTTCAAGTCATAGTTTCGATCAAGAATTGTCTACCAAAAAGACATACCACAAGTGCCATGGAAAAAAAAAAATTTCTACGACTTGAGAGATCTGAGCAACATTATTACGGCATCAAAGATCCGGCTGTTCTGCTGCAACAGTCCCACCAAAGTGTGGCTTAGAAGACCGTTTCCCGGCAGGATAGAATCCTTTTCTTGAAGCAACAATCGTCATTGGCTTCCCACTGCAAACTCGAACCTGTAGGTAGATCGCAACCACATTAGTCTCGACAACAAACTGTCTCATCACAAACAAACATAGATTAATCAGAGAAAAGAGATGGATGTGGAGTGCTTACATCTATCTGAAAAATCATCCTCTGTCTTGTCCTCAAGAAACGGCCGAGAAGATTTTCGTATGTCTGCAAATGCAATAAAAGCCAAAACATAAGAATCAACAAGAGCTACATTTACAATTACATAGAAGGAAAAAAAAATTATCATTTACTTCTCCAAGATGGCTATATACATGAAAGAGAAATTGAAGCACCAGAAACATTTTGAATTAAGATGTGAAACTTCTATTCCCGCCATCAAGAAGCTTTTGATATGAAAGAGATCGTTAGCGTTTCTCGTCTCGCAGTTCAATGTCAAAACCGTGCTAACGAGTATTGACTCAAGAACATTCGTAACTTACAACGCCAGAACTTCCTACTGATTACCAAAATAGTTGATGAAGATCAGGTTTGAATCATCATGCCGCGCCGTGACCGACATAACAATATGAGTATGTCTTAGACACTCCTAAAACAAGTAGAAAACATTTCTGGCCAATTAATGAGTCCACCTAGTAATATCTTCACAGTTGATGAACCATAGCACGGTCATATTACATGGTCATTGCAGTTATGTAAATAAATATACATTTATAACTTCAAAGGGGTATTAAAGGGCATAATAATGTAATAGTATAAAATCCTCAACTTGTACATGATTTTTAGAAAATATTTTGCTCCATATATATATATGTATGTATGGAGGACCGTGTCAAAAGGTAGATTTGAGATGGGATTCATTTAACATAGATAGAGCACAAATTAAAAGAGTCGAAGCTACAGGGTGAATTGAAAGACAGGAAAAGTTCAGGGACCGAATTGAAATTGCTTAAAAACCACAGAGAGAGAGAGAGAGCTCACATTGTATGGGTGGGGTGAGATGAGAGAAGGAGAAGAAGTCGTAAAACTGCCCCAGCCTCGGCGGCGGGCACATCGACATCGCCGCCGTGTCCGCCTTCTCGCCGCCGATCTTCCCGTGGATCTCCAAGCAGGAGCCCTGAGCCGCGGCCGAATCGGCATCGCTGGAGCCGGGTCGATCCTTCGAACCGGGTTCTTTGGGGCTGGACCGGCCCGGGGTCTTGGGCGAGGGGGAGGACGAAGCGCCGAAGGAAGTGGTGCAGGCGACGATGTCGAGGAGCCTCCGCGTGTGGGCCACCGCAAGCTCCTCCGTATACTCCTCTGTGAAATTTTAAAAAAGAAAAAACGAAATTAAATTAAATTATATTATTATTTATTTTTGAACCAAAAAAATTATCATATATTTTTTTTAAAAAAAAGATGATTAAACAATGACAAAGTCCTTTATTAGTGAGGAATTTCTAGTTCAAGTGAATTGGCAATAATAAAGAGAATTTATGGGTCAAAAATACTTAAGGTATCAAAGAAATTTCAAATATTTGTTGAAATTCGTAAAAAGAAATTCGGTATGCCTTGATATCCGAAAGTTCAAAATGTCCCGACAACGGATTTTATCGATGATTTACCTTCTATGATGGTGAGGTGGCAGGGTTTGAGACTGAGGATGTCCACGGAGTCTTTAAGCCTGGGACCACGGACCTGCTTGGCATTCAAAGAGAAACTTTATTATGGGATGGGCTAATCGAAATAGCTGATAAGTCATGTTCATTGTTTCGCTTAGTCACGGTAGCGTCTAAAGGATCCGTAGCCCTTCTTAGTTAAGGGCAAATCGTGGATGGTGAAACCATATATAGGTAGTGTTTTTTCCATAAGGACTATTACATTTGTTTATGGAATGGAGCCACCCCTATATTTATTACTTACCTATAAGATTTTCCAATTCCTATACAAGAAGCGTGGAAAGACCATTAAATTGAATGAATGAATCAAATTGAAAGCAACATGTTGATCTACTTCATTTATTGTAAAATCATGGAGAAGAGAGGGGCCATGCCGTTCCCAAAGATTTTCTGCAACTATTATTGGATCGTGTTCTAGCTCTGTGGACCTCAATTATCCCAAAATAGAGATCAATTGTTTTTTTAAGAAAAAATTAATTTATAACAAACTTTTTCTCTAATTTCTGTTTGTGCAATGGACTTCATATCTCGACAGTTTTCTTTGACTCGCATCTGTTGATTAGTTAGATATTCTAAAATGTTTGGCAGAGAAAATAAGAATTTAACGTAATGGAATCGCTTTCACTCTAGAACCAATGAGTCTTGAAAACGTACTTTTAAGCATAATTTTTCATATTTTTTATTCCTCATCTATCTACTTCTCTTTATCAATGAATCTCGTTCGTACCTTAAACAATAAATAAATGTTCGACATCTAAAATCCTGAGGAGGAAAAAAGAAAAAAAAGAGGGGCCCTAGGCCACCAGGTAGGAGGTTAGTGGTGACAAATACAAAAGGCCAATGGTCCCTTTCAGTCGATGACTATTCCAAGTCTCCGACAAGGCACCATACCAAAATATGCACCTATGAAAGGGCAACATTATCTTGTCAATTTGCCCCCCACATTAATCTTCTCCATAATTATTTTCCCATGTCTCCAGCCCCTCATCCCTCTGCCCTGCATGTATCGCATATTGCGTATCATACTCCGATTTGGATCATCAACGCTATGCGAGTCCATACATAGGAGATCAACCCCGATTGTCCCGACAAACGTCCTATGCAACTACGTGCATTTTTTTCGTCGACCAACTTTTTTTTTATGAGTTCAACTTCAAGATAGTAGTGTTCCGTTTGGTTTCGCAATTAAAATTATAAAAATTTTAATTTTAACTTTAACTCAACACACTATACAATAAAACGCATTTTTCAAATTAAAAATTTTAACTTTAATTTTAATTTAACACACTATATAATTATTTATCATTTTTATAATCAAAATTAAAATTATTTTAACTTTAATATCAAATGCACCGCTATGAATTCTCCAAGAGAGATGGGCGGTGAATTTTATTTTCACCGTTACAATTTCCGAGTTGGGATTAGCCCCAAGTAATATCAGACCTTTTTGTCCTTTTTGGGCATAAATCCCATGAGTACTTCAATTCGGTTGGGACTTTAGAGACCAAACATTTATGTTGGGCCCACTCCACATATTATTAGCATATTATTAGCAAAAAAAATATAGAAAAGGAGGAGAAATATTACGCGGGTGATTTACCTCGTGAGATAAGGAGAAATTGGTCAAATGACATGTCTCCACGTGGACTGCCAACAGCTTCCTAACATCTAAGATCCTGTCCGTAGATATACCCTGCAATCATAGGAAAAAGACAGATTCCTTCATTCACGTTGTGCCAGATATAGTATTGAGCGAACGAATATTAGTCGTTGGTCGCGAATGAGTAACTCGTTGAAGAATAATTATCGATCGGAATGAGTAACTCGTTGAAGAATGATTATCAATCAAAATTTTCATTTTGGGATCAACTGTCAATTTAAAAGCACTTTAATTGAGTTCTAATCAGTCACTTGAATGAGTAGTAATTCTCAATATTTGTTATCGACGAGTAGAGCAAAGTTTGCAGAACTTTTTTGGAAATGCCTCTAAATGAAAGGGCAAACCTAAATAGTGTCTTTAAATGGTAGTTGATTTGCAAATTTTTATTTTCTAGCATAATAATTGAATTTTCAATTAATTGAGCTTTTGCAAAAAATTTAACGGTTTTTTACTCAATATACTTTTTACGAGTATCGATGTAAAAAATAATTATTTTTGAACTTATTAATATAGAAAATGGGTAATTGGCTTCAAATCCTATAATTTTTATATGGTTAACCAAGAAGGGTTAAGGGAGCAGCTAATATTAATGTACCGTAGCGTGCAATGTACTTGCCTTTTTTTTTTATGAATAATATACTTGCCTTTTATATATTGTGGATTGCATTTAAAACAACAATTTCTCAAATTTGGAAAAAAAAAACTAAAAAAATTGAGAAATAGTTTTTTTAATAAAATAAATAAAATTTTTTTGTTCGTTTTATTATCATATTAGAGTAAAAAATGGCATCTATGATGCATCCATCAATGGAACAAGACTGAAAGTTGTACAAGATAAGAATAACCAAAATGTAAAATGAGGAGAATATGTTATGTGCCCGATTCTCTCTATGGTTTCTTTTTAATACATGTGACAATGTCTAAACAATTTTGAGAAAGTTCGAATATACCTTGAGCATTACTTGAGAGTCATCCGGCGTATCAACAGTTATCTCGACCACGGTTGGCAAAACTGCAAAGAATTACAAATATAAACAGCTTGAATAATTCATATAGTTTGATTTTTGCATAATGCAGTTTCATACTTCTTTTTCCTATAGAAGTGATGCAACTTCAACTGGATAGCAAAAAAAATAATTTAATTCAAATTTTTGAAGAGGAAAATATTATTGTATAATACTTAAAATAGTCGGAAATAAATACGAATATCCAAATTAACGAATTAGCTTAAAAAAAATTTAGAATATATATAAAAAAGAAAAAGAATTCATGGAAAGGATAAGATAACCTTTGAACTATATAACGTATCCCATGCGAGTATTAGATATAAAAGATATTACATTTATGAATATGTAAAAAAATAAGCTGAAATACCAACTCGACACTCACCACTCAAAATATCTGCGAAAGAAGACGTATGCTCTTGGAAAAAAGTCTCGAAAAATATGCAACTAAAGAATATTAAAGTTGTAATAGATTCCGTCTGAAAAATTAAAACTCGAGGTTAAAAATTACTCAGTAAGACCAGATATTCAAAAACAAAAATGGAAAAACTAATGCAACAACAGGCTTTTTGGTTTGAGATATAGTTGTAATAATTTGGCAGAATGAACCAATCAACTTTTTTCAAAGAAATCGGAGGACATCGATTGGATGAAGAGGAAGATAAGAAATGTGAGGTGAATTGAAGTTTTCAAAAAAAAAAATTAAAAAAATGAAAAAAAAAAAGATGAAGAAATTAAGGATTCAATTAGATATTAGAGGGAAAAGAAATTACGGACCTTTCTCTTCCTTCTTCTTCTTCTCTCCCTTGGCTTTGTGCGGCTTAGCCTTTCCGGTCTTAGGGGCCATTTGTGAATGGAAGCTGGCGAGTGGCTTTTAAGCCCTTCCCCCACACCTCAATCCCTCCTTTCGCTGACTGCACTTTCTATATGAACCAAACCCAAAATTTTTATCGAAACTTTTTATCGATAGAAAAGATGACTTGCTTTGCTCGGGGGTTTGAATTCTCTAAGCTCCTCAAAATTCAGCTTTGACCCAGGTGGTGAATTTCACTCAAATGACGAATGAAATAATTAACATGAGTATTGCTGGAAAACCGATTGGAGTAGTGAAGCAAGAGCGAATCCCCGCAGAAGAGGTGCTCTTTACATGGCGAGGCGAAGCGAAGGTTGCTCAAGCACCAAACCGAATCGAACTGAACTGAAATGACTATACTACACGCTTCGTGTCTGATAGTTTATGATGGGGAGCCCAAAGACCAGAAGCCGAACTGAACTGGAATGGAATGGACTGGAATGAATAGAAATGAATCGATTGGCGCGGTTGGTGGATATGAGAGTGTGTGGGGATGAAATTCTAGGAGAGGGAGTTATTGAATGTTTATGGAGATAAAGTGAAAGAGATAGAGCGAAGGCGGAGAGAGCTTATTAGAGTGAAGTAAGTATCATGAAGGAGATATAAGAGAGAGAGAGAGTGTGAGAGAGAGATATGGGATAGGATAAGGTAAGCCAAGGAAGAAGAGAGGGAAGCTTTGGGAGTTCTAAATAAACCATTGGACACACGCACTCAATCGAGAAAGGGGAGAATGTGAGGCCTTGGCGATTTGGGGCCTCTCATTTCTTTTGGTTGCTTCTTTACCCTTTAACACACCTCATCATCTCTCTCTCTCTCTCTCTCAATCTTTCTCAAGATTTGTAGGCTTGTCATTGGAAAAAGGTAGAGCCAGGAGCCGCTAGCTTAAAAGGTTATCATCTTCTACACATATTGTCTAAAACGTTTTGACTTCTTTTGAACATATGGTACGTGGGAGATTTTCTCACTTACAATCGGCGTGACCGACATCGGTAAAAGTTGCGGAATCGACTCTCCTTCTATTTTATATTGTGGTAAATGTAATATGCAAATTAGGGGTGTCTCTCGATTGTGCCGGAGAATGTTAATTAATGTAGATACTATAAGCTAGAAGGGACCAGTGGTACATATGTCGTGCATTTTCGTGCATGCATAGGTGAGCTATATATAATTATGAGATTTGGTACTAATCACATTATCTCTTTTCGATTAATATCCACACAAAAATTGGTGCCAAGGGTTTATATATATATTATGATTTTGGCCACACATAACAGATAAGCAATCATGTATCATTGTATATGTCTTGCAAAATATCGTTCGATTTAATCTATAAAAGTAGAGGGTGAAGCATCTCTTAGATTCATACATTTGAGTGTCAGCTTGTGTGTCCGCGCGCTTTATCTAAGCCATGAAATGATTTTGACTTCTCGGCCACATGTACAAGTGGGTTTATTCCGAATGCAGGCGAATGGCAATTGAAGTGTTCGGGTAATAAAGTGACTCTTTTTTTCTCAAAACCAATTTTCTGGCTGATCAGGTGATATTTAGAAGACCAATGAATCATGACTAATCTATGTGCGAATTGAATTAGTTCAAGGGAATTTTTTTTATTCATAAGACTCAAATCCACAGACATTTAATCACCTGAATAAACTCATCTTAGTAATTCCAAATCAATTTTAGATTGCAAATAATGTAAAATTTTATTTTGTGTGCAAATGCTGCCTTGTACTATAATGTTGCAACTAGAGAGGCAAAGGAGGTCTTGAATTATTGTCATATAAGAAGCCATGTCCCCTAGCTCACTGCAACATATATATATATATATATATATATAATTCAAACTATTTTAGCGAGATTTTTCTCTTTGTTTAAGAAGAAGCCTCCACATAAGCCGTCAAATAAGGCTGATGAGTAACCCTTGGCTAATTGTCGTTCGTTTCCTTGAATTCCTAATGCACATGTAGGCTTATTAAAGTAATACTTAATTAAAATAAAAAATTGAAGAAAATAATTCATTAATTTATTCTTTGATTTTCAAAAAATATAATTCGTAAATATAATTTATAAAACGTCAATTAAAAGTACTATAAATTATAATTTTATTCAAAAATATATTTCACAAAAGATTAGTAAAAAATGTATTTCTAAAAGTCAGCGCAATGCACGGATAAGATAATTAGTTAGATATATGTACATCTACAACACTTGGTTCATCGGGCTGGGTCAATTGCCGTAGCTGCATAAAATTATAGTGGTAGGTAGCAATATCCCGACGTTAATTTATTCAATTCATACCCAAGCTTGCTTTTTAACTTGCATTCGGGGACTAAAATTTCTTATTCCAAAATGCGATAATATCGAACAATAAACTAGAACACTATATATTGCCTTAGCGATGAACCAGGTTCCTTAGTCAGGGTAATTAATCTATGCAAGGAGCACATTATTATTTAACAAATTTTTCCTGCATGCACATTACAACATGCATCACTTAAAAAAAATGCATGATTTCTCCTTTCAAATTCATCATATGATTATCATTATGTAGAAGAACAGTTCAACCTTACGGCAAAAATGGGTATCCTGTAGCAGCCTGCCGGCCATATCTTTACTGGATAGTACGAAAGACTAATACAGCACATGGAAGAAATCATAGAATGTATGGCGGGGTTGTAACTAATGGATATATACATTTATATATATAATGTTTTGTGATATGCAGATGCAAATTATCATTACAAGCACTCATACAAGATTGTGTATAGTGGGGGGCAGGTTTTGCAGGCTCACTGAGGGAAGAAGATATGAGTGTGCAACATTGATTTTCACATGCCCAAAATGTGGAGCTTTTATCTTCCCTTTTCATGTAATAAGTTTTCTTTTATAATAGTTTTAAATAACAAGTAATGGTTTTGATGACTGACTAATGAGAACTACAATATGTCATGCACAAAGCTCAAATTAATAAATACAAAAAAAAAATCTTTGAGTTCCCTCGTATGGAAAGTAAAATATAATTCTCTCTATCTATAAATAACTGTGTGAAAGACCTAAATTAACTTTTCGAGCAACATTCATGAATCCTATTGAATAACACATGTGACATGCTATTGTAATCGTGGAACAAGCATGGTCCATTTTAATGTTTATTTCTCCTATAGTAGCCGCTGTTTTTGCATTTCAAAGTTCAAATGCTGGATGCGCTTTTTCTTTGTGAAATTAAAGCTTTTTTTTTCTTCCGGTTACAATAAAGGATGTCCGCACAAGGGCGGCCAAAAGAGTTGGGGACCTAAGACAAAATGTTAAAATAACCTTTTAGTATAATTAATAAAATTGACATAGTTTTATTTAAAGTGTATTTTCTAACATTTTGAGACACAAAATTACTAATTAAAAATATTTCGGTTGAGGTATTTAATTCTCACGAAATAAAGAACATTAATATTATAATAATTTTGTTTCTTTTGTTTTCAGCTACAAAAAAGAACGCAAGTGTTTTGTTTTTCGGTAGAAAAGAACGCAAGAGTTATACTAATTAAAAGGGAAAAAAAAACACTGGTTTTATATATAAGGAAAAGAAAAAATTGAGTGGTATGGACGGAATGAGAATTAAAGCGGATCGTAAACTAGGAGAAATATGTTGTCCATTTATTGAGGAAAGTGTATATGAGAAGGATGGTATGCAAGGAGGAAAATTGGAAGTTGGGATTATGGGAATAGTGAAAAATAAACTGAGGTTGTTGATGAGAAATGGGTATCTGCATTAGCGCAAATCGTTGCTTGATAATGTAGAGGTTTCAAGTTCGATTCTCGTCAGTGGACTATCTTTGTCTTTTTATTTAGATTTTTATTTTTACGTTCTAAGTTCATTGACCTCCATTGTAATTGTAAATTGAGGTTTTTGATAGATAAAAAGATAAAGATGATGATAAGCAAGCATAATTCAGGAAATTTAATATTAAAGCCTTGATCATTATGAGATATTAGCAATTGAGTTAGGCAAGTTAATTTTTAGAGCCTTATACTTCGTTAAGGAGTAATACATGATAATTATAGAAAAAAGCTATAATACCTTTTTCTGATAAGTAAAACTATGATATCAATGTGAGTTGTTTCAAACTGTTCGGTCTTGTTAAGTTTGAGTAAATTTTTGAGCTCGAGTCCTTGTAAATGCAGAAAATTCTTACTATGAAAGCTTTATCCTTAGTGGGCTGACCAAGCTCGACTAGATTAGTCGAAATCCAATTGAATGTTGAATACTAGGATTCACACCCAAAAAAAAATAGCTGTGATATATTATTAAATTAATAGGCCACAAAGCCTCCATTGTAGCAAAAAATTGAGGTTGTTGATAGACAACAGAAGGATGAGTTGAGCATAATTCAAGAATTTGTATTTGAAGCCTTAATTTAGGAAAGTTAATTTATGATGCCTTACTGAGTGATATCATAAGAAAAAGCAGCTATAATACTTATTTCTTTTGGTAGATAGCTGTAATAGTGTTTTTTCAATAAGTAGAAAAGTAACTATGATATATATCATAATCATCATTAAATTATCGGGCCATAAAATTTTGAAGGCTCAGCCGACTGCCTTATTTGCCTTGCCTTAGGGCTGGTGACCGGTCTTGGGTCGATGAGTCTAGGACAAGGAACATTTAATTTAGAGTTTTAGGGACAGAAATTTGAGTTAGGATACATCAAGTTTGTGTAATGCGATTTACAATAAAATTTTCTTACCTACTAATTTAGGGGCGCGTAAATATTGTGTGAGGAAGAATCTTGCTTTTTGACATAATTGCAGTGAGATCTTTCTACCTTACTTCGCAGATATAGGATCCAAAGCCCAACTGGGGTCGCAGCATCTGTATACATAATAACTAGGGTCACTACTCGCATGTTGTTGGGGTCGAAAAAGCCACTCAATTAATAGTTAGAGATGAAAATTTAATTCGATATTAGCGATCTAATCGAATACAAGAGCATAGGCATTTGTTTTTGGAGATTTAAAATAGTTATTCATGGAACAAATTTGGTATATTAGAACATGTACACTTCTCTTTGGATCTCCTTATTACAATAAGAAAATAAACGTGCTATGGCAAATAGAAAATCCATTTTATCAATTCACATTAGATTCTCTAAATCAATATTATCATCATCCTCCAGATGATCATGAAGACGAGACCACAAAGTAAACTTTATAGATTCAACATGTAAATCAAGATCGGGATTTTATATGATTCTATAAACATCATATATATAGGTCACTTCGACTAGGCTCACACCCAATATTAAATCCTCATCAATTCCCTACACAACATTTCATATGCCGTGTCTAAAGAAAAAGGCGACAATTAACATGAATTAGTTCAAGTGATTCAATACATATTCTCCTTGAATAAGTTCTAAGATTTGAGTTTTGAAGGGGAAAAAGCCAATTATGAAGGAGAAAAGCCATGATTGGAAGAGTAGCTTTATCCTGTAGTGGATCATCAAAGTTCGAACCAAAAATATTTAAGATCAATTAAACTCTAAATACTAGATAGTGTACATTAAAAAAAAGTAATGTGGAAATAAAAAGAATAATGAGATTCTTTTTTTTGAAAAAAGGAAACACGTGGCTGGTATTTAGCGACAGGCCCGTTTTAGTATTTTATATTTTAATTTAATTATTTTAATTTAATATTTAATAATATTTTATATTTATGATTATGATTATTATATGGTGATGATTACGATATGATATAATATAATTTAATATATTGTAATGTAATGTAATGTAATGTAATCTAATCTAATGCAATATAATATAATATAATATAATGTAATATAATTGTAATTATTAACAAAGTGTTAATTTTCGGTGTGAGTCTTAGTATTTGGAAGCTCAATTGGGTCCCGACTAATCTAATCGAGCCGGGTCGATTCATTAAGAGGTAAATCTCTCTCATTGTGGGTATTCTGTATTCACAAGGATTCGAATTCGAGACTTTATTTAAGTGGAACAAGCGTCAAATTGCTTGAACCAACTCACATTGGATAACAAAGTATTAGTTAAGTAAGAAACAACTTTCACTCTCTTAAGAAGGAAAACACAGGTTTGAGTCTCAAAAAGCGCACTTATTATAAAGTTGAATAATTTTTAATACTTGATCTTTTAGAATTGTGAAAGTAATGTATCATGCAATTTACCATGCCAAAAAAAAAAGAACCTTGCAGAAAAAAATAAAATAATAATAATATTGGTAAAAGACAAAAACAATTGCAATGCTCTGAATAATTGGCCTTCATTATATGCGACTTTCTTCACCCTTGAAAGATCTGATTTTGCCTTTTTTTGCTCATGTAATCTTTAGAGCATGTCGACACCGATGGAGGTCCACAAAAAGGAGGAAATAGATAGGAAATTTCACCAAAGTATGGCAAACATCGCGTTGGTTTTAGATAAATTATTGGTAAAGCGTTGAAATGACGGGGAAAAAAATAAAATGAGGCTCAGCGTGCTGTCACACTAATTGTAAAAGCTTCACTTCGATCCTTGTTCTTGGAGATTTTCCACATGCTCCCTCCCTCCTCTCGTTCCGAAACTTCCCTTGCATCACAGAAGTCGCAAATAACATTAAGGATAACACTACAACCATACATATCTTATATTGTCTGAAATCTGTATGAAATGATAAAAACTATTCACTTGATTGATAAACATAATATAACGATATGTCATTGAACTTTTTGGTGATTTGATGCCTACAAATATTTTTCTAGATTACATGCTTTTACTTTGCATGATGCGCAATATCGAGGGTGCCTTCTCGGATACCACTTCGCCATATTCTATTTGCCTTTTGTTCCCCTTAGCTCTTATTTTCCCTTGCCCTTATTGTTGGAGAGGGAAAGAACATGCTTAGTCGTTCCCCTTAGCTCTTATTTTCCCTTGCCCTCATTGTTGGAGAGGGAAAGAAAATGCTCAGTGCGGGACAATCTCCCTCAACACCTGCCCTCACGCGGCACCATGTGGTCTTTCTCACTTTTTACTTACACGTGTTGCGTGAACACATAAACACCCGCCCTCAATAACTTACCTCAAGCCAGGCTCTCCTCTCCTTCAGACTCGGGCGAGGGGGGTCAAATCAACTGCGAGACAGGTTTCCACTTCCAAACTCGGACTTCACTGATCACGAGTTCCATGCTCGAGCCCAGTGTAGTGTGAGTCCCTACATGGATGTGCGGAAGCCTAATGCGCTCTGATGTCATGTAAAATTCCACTGGACCTATAAGTGATTGGGCTCATCTCCAACCAAAAAACTCGAGCTGGTAAGTTGTGAAATCTAATCTCTTAAACCCGTGAATTTCTCTTTAATTTTTTCATGTGTGATAATCTTTGTCAACATTGGCATTTACCAAATAGTACTCACCCATTTATAGGGCAGCTCATTTGACACACGTGGTATGTTTTATTAACGGGGTAACCTATGAACTGTATATAATATCCTAGTGGTGCAATATTGATGGACTTCCATGGCCTCGATGAGGTCGGGTAGTAATTTGCCTCATATAATGTTAATTCACTCGGAGATTCTGAAATTTTTAGTCACTTAAAATGTTGGTTCGTATATTGATAATATGAATTGAAATAAGCATTCTTTCGAAGGTATATAGACATTTGCCCGAGCTACTCACTTGTCTTGATCAGATATATATATATATATATATATATATATATATGGGCACCTGATCAACTAAAGTTTTCAATCTCGAAGTAAAGTCACTATCTATAACGATTAATCTAGTAAGATGCGCCATTTATAATGACTGAACTCCATCAAGTACAGTTTGGGAAATTGGAAGGGCTTAATTAAGTACAACCCCCAAGTCGACTTCCCATTTTGGATCTCAAGATATCTGACTTTCCAGATTCTATCTTCCTACTGATCCACATTATTCGGCTTTTCTGCCACATTCATCTGACTCGAAAAAGTTCAGCAATGAGGAAGGGGGTTTGATATCAAGACATAAGTGACCGATTCGGAATCATAACATTTTGAATTTGATTCATTAGTGATATTTTTCTATCCCTTTATTTAATTTTCGCTACTAGTTCACAATTCTTTTAATGAGACATAAACCACCTTATAGTTGAAAAAAGAAAAAAAAAATTGATCAGTGGTGATCCATCTTAGACTGATGTGAAGATTTATCACTAAAATAAATATTTGAATGCTGTACTTGCTCTGTATCCTACCAGAAAAATAAAATAAATACTGAAATGATAGAGAAAGGAGTTTTAGTGCAGTTGTATAGGGCATCAACTCAGAAATAAAAGATTTTGTATTCGTCACCACCAATAAAATTTGTGTGCTTATTTATTTCGCTTTCTATTATATTTTTATTTGGATTGAGGACTATGAAAGGAAGAGCTATGCAAATCACCAATCTAGGCCTCATTACAGCACAAATTATCTATAGAAATAAAAATTAGAGTCATGTAATTATTTTGTTTCTAAATTTTTACTTTTAGATTCAAATAAGATATATGTCTCTATATAGTGTTTTATTTGCCTCTAAGTCTTTACCTTAAGAGACAAATAAAATTGTGTCTCTATATATGGTCTTATTTGTCTCTAAATATTTACCTTGAGAGACGAATAAAATTGTGTCTCTATATATGATCTTATTTGTCAATAAATCTTTACCTTAAGAGACAAATAAAATTATGATTATATATATGGTCTTATTTGTCTCTAAATGTTTCCTTTCAGAGATAAATAAATTGTATCTCTATATGATATATTATTTTCTCCAACATAATTAATTTAAAAAAAGTTTTCTGAATTAATGTTGACGTATGAATAAAGGAGACTAATTTATACGATTTTAAAGCATATTAACGTATATAAAGACTAATATAGAGTTACTAAATTGAATTTGAAACTTTTATATTTCGAAGGAAAGAAATCAATAATAAAGAAACATGTAATTTGTTAGTTTTACTCTATTTATTTCAATTTTTCGCTATTTTATCTTTTTTCTAAAAACCATTTCTTAACATATATTCAGCATTTGGTCTTCTCTAAAATGCAAGCATTTTCTCTTGTCATGCTTTACATATTCTTCTCGATCTTTTCTCCTCCCCACCATATCTCTCTTTTCATTCTCCACTTAATTTCAAAGACCACTTATCCTATACAAAAAAAAAACCAACAAAGAATTTCTAGCCTTTTTGGTCAACATATAAATTGTTTACAAAAATTATGTTTGAAATCTTTTGATCTAATTTCAAATAGGAATCTATCAAAAAAAATTTCGAAAAGATAAATTTTCACAAAATATTTGATTGGAATAGTACTATTATTTTGTACGTTACAAAAAAACTTGTACATATAAAATATTAATGATTTATTTAGAATGTATATATTATCATATAAAAGTAGCAAATTTAGACAAGTGAGGATCATTGGCGCATTGGATAAGGCAATGATATACTAAATTGGAGATCGCTAGTTCAAATCTCGCTATTGTAAAATTAATTGTGTTGGTGTGGATGTGTGGATTGAGTTGGTTTGTCAAATTTGGGACCTGCCACTTAGTTCTGCAATAAATACTTACTTTTTTTGTAGAGCTGTATAAATGGGAACAAAGAACATATAGGGACAATTACATTTGCTTCTAAAAAGAATATGGAGACAATTTTATATGATATTTTTACTTATCTTTTAGAGCCAAATCATTAGAAACCAATGGAAATTTGTTTCAAATTTGTCTCTAAAGGTATATAGAAACAACACCAATGGGGTCAATTAATTTATTTGTCTCTAAAAGTTATAGAGGCAAATAAATGGCCTATAGAGATATATAGTGCGGTTTCAATAGCTCATTTGTGTTGCAGTGTCCGCGTCATATTTCACAATACTAAAACAATGTCATGTACGTACAGCTCGTAGGAAACTCCAATACACAAAAATGTATTCAACTCCTCATCTTGTAAAATAAGACTCATAAATATTGTGTGGAAAACTAGCGAAATGAAGTTTTTATTCAAATTACTAAACTGAATATATGTCAACCTATTCTAATAAATAACAAAAATATAATGAAGCGTATAAATTGAAACAAATAATTTCAAAATATTCTTATAATAGTTAACTTGCTAGGTGGCAAAAAATAATTAACTTTACTCTAATGTTTAACAAAACAATATTAAGATAAATATTTGAAAATAATTGAAACTTGTATTATTTTTAAGGGTAAATTACAAAAAAAACCTAAATTTTATAAAAATTCTCGGTTTTGTCTTAATATTTACTTTGTAACAAAAAAATCACATGTTTTAATAATCGTCTTAGATTTGGCCTTCGTTACTATCTTGTTAAGATTTTCGTCTATTTACCTACGTGGACTTTATGGGACCCACCAAATTTGCACATCAGTTGATCATATTCTCTTTTCTTTAAAAAAATAACTTAAGTTTTCATAAAAGTATCAATTTTGTTCTAGATTTTGATTTGTAATTTAAAAAAAAATATATGTCAGCACCCCGTTTTGATCATTCGGCTCCAGGAGAGAACATTAACAACATTCCTGACTACAATTCGGAAACTGTTACAGGAGAAGATCCAGCAAACCCCAGGTTACTATTCATAACTGGGTCAGTCGGGTTACTTTCCACTAATGGATGACAGAAATGACGATTTTGCCTCTATTCCTTGTGATCATGCTAGGTTGTCGATTTCGAATTTTCCTCGTGCTGCGGTCCTCCGTGCATCGCTCCCGGGACTATCAGGTTAACATGGTTGTCAGAATCGTGATTCGAATTATAGAATCGTACGATTCTACAATTCGATCGGGGTCACCGATTCCGATTCCACGGGATGAGTCTGAAGAGGTGGAATCGGTTGAGAATCGCGCCACAAATTGCAAAATAGCAGAATCGGACCGATTCTGCAATTCTGTATTAGTGGCCCGAGTCAGGCCAAGCCCAGGCCCAGAAGCAGGTCGAAGCCCAAGCTCAGCCCTCTTCCCCTTCCACAACACAACCACCACCACCCCCTTTCTCTTTCTTCTTTCTTTCCAGTCAGGTTTCTTGTTTTCCCCGAATCTTTAATGGCTTGTTTGGTTTGCAAATGTGATTTTAAAATTACAACTTTAACCTAATTCTACCCACAACAAAACAAAATAACTCATACAAAGTCAAAGAGTGGGCCCATTTATACAACTTTTTTCCACAATAAAATAAAATAACTCATACAAAGTCAAATGGTGAGCCCCATTTATACCACTCTTTTTCAAAATCAAAATCTGATTTTAAAATCCTACTTTGAAACCAAACGCAGCATAAGTCTTCTTGTTCCAGTCCGAGCTTTCGATCCTGCCCTAAATCTTTGAGTCTTCGACGAGTTCTGCCCTAAATCTTCCGTTTCGACTAGCTAACTTCTCCGAGCTTCCACGGTTCCACTTGCTTCTCGGCTTCTCCAAGCTTCTACCTGCGATTCTCGGCTTCTCCGAGCTTCGACCATCTGAGCTTCAATTTGAGCTCTAACTGCAATGATTGAGCTTCTTACTGGATTTGTATCTCTGATTAGACTGATTTCCTGCTATGGATTTGAGTTCTCTATTTGTCGAGTTTGTGTAGTCTCAACTCAAGCATTAGCACCAAAGCCTCAGTTCAACTGAAACTTTTTTTGTGTATATTGATTGGTAATGTATTGGTTTTGCTTATAATGATTTGTAAGTTTCAACTGAAACTTGCTTCCATTGATTTTAGTGGGACTCGACCCAAGTAGGAAGAAGATGACTCAGTTTCATTCTTCATTCATGCACTTCTCTTTTCTGTGTTCCTTTTTGCTGAGCTTCTTCATGAGATATTCAATGTCCACCTGTTTTCTTGATATCATATAGAGTAAATAACACCACCCACAAATAAATAAAACAAGGTTAAAATCATAGCAAGGATTGATTTTTTTTTCTCTAGAAAGTATGATACATATATATATATATATATTAATTATAAGTAAAATCTTACCATTTACAATACGATTCTACGACCCTCGACGGATTCTAGGTAGAATCACGATTCTGACAACTTTGCTGGTTAACATGGCTGACCCGGTTGTGAATAGTAACTTGGGGTTTGCTGGGTCTTCTTCTGTAATAGTTTCCGGGTTGTAACCATGAATGCTGTTGATGTTCTCTCCTAGAGCCGATGAATCAAAACGGAGTGCTGACATGTATTTTTTTAAAATTACAAATCAAAATCTAGAACAATATTGAAACTTTTATGAAAACTTAGGTTATTTTTGTAAAGAAAAGAGAAGATGATCAAATGATGTGCAAATTTGGTGGGTCCCATAAAGTCCATGCAGGCAAATAGACGGGAATTTTAATAGCATAGTAACGGCGGCCAAATCTGAAACGATTATCAAAATATGTGATTTTTTTGTTACAAAGTAAAATTTAGGACAAAACAGAAAATTTTTATAAATTTAGGTTTTCTTTTTTAATTTACTCTATTTTTAATCAAGAAAATTTGTGTTTCAAAATGTAAATAATTATAATAAGAAATGGTATAGGATTAATGAATACGAACTCGTGCAATGCATAGGACAGAAAGCTAGTCAAATTGTTTGAGAGGAACAAAATAAACTTTAACAAAAAAATGATTACCAAGAGATGTTACTGGGGCGGTAGGACAGGATACCGGCCACCACAGCCACAGTGGAGATCGCTGGCAACCCCTAACAATTTTGGAAACCAGAAAATGAAAGTTCAAAAGAAAAAAAAAAACCTATGGCAAATTTTGAAATTTTGAAACAGTGGATCAGCAGGGTTATTTGCATTTTTTTTTTGTACAAAATACTATCCTAATCCACCTTTGATCTACTATTCCATCCTTTATCCCTTCGACTAAACGTGGCCCCAGAAAGTTCAGTCGAGACAGAGGATGAAAACCAATGTTGTGCATGAAATCACCAACCCAATTGCTCCGTCTGAATTTAACTTAAATCAACCAGCTGCCTGAGGTTTCACCCAATTAATAACTAGCTTCCACTTCATCTCCACATTCAGCCCAACCCGAGCTTCCGATTCAAAATTATTAGTTTTATTTATAATAAAAATAAAACTATTTAAATTTGAAAATTAACTATTGGAATATTTTACTATTCTTAAGAATTAAGAAAATCATGTTTTTCATATTAGAATAATTATTATGAAAAATGATACATGCTGTCTAACAATGAACACGTACAGTGCAAGGATAAAAGCGATCAAAGAAAAATCAATTGATCATGCATGGAATTTCCAAAAAAAAAAAATTAATAGAAACACTAGAGTCCACTAATTTTGTAAGCTTATAGTCATGCAAAAGAAATTTGTCACAAGTCAATATAAACTCAAAGTCATTTATAAAATGAAAATATTATTTATAATAGGATTTCATAAACTATGTTTGAGAAACTGGTAAAAACAAACTTATAATGTAATTTTTGTTAACACTTTCCAAAATTGACATCTTATAGGATATGATTGAGCACAGCATGTATCTGGTGAATCTTTCTATATGATTATATCCTTATTCTCTTGCTCATTTTTTATTAGAGTTGGCCAGAGCTCCGATGAAGGTCGTTCGAGTCAAGTGGTGCTCCAAATGAGGTTGGCCTCGGAGTGAGTCAGATCTCTGTCGTGATCACCATCATAGGTTGCTCTTGAAGCTGATATAGGAGCTCGAGTGCTGATGGCACTTGCATCCGCGAAAACTTTGACAAAATTCGTTCAACGTTAGAAGGCAATAATACAAGCTAGTGCCATCCCAATGGTATCTATCTATGGGAATAAAAGTAGGAAATACGAAAAAGTTGAAGAATAAAAGTGAACTAACCGGTAAGATATGGGGAACAAATCGGAGTCGAGCAAACCGTTTGGGGCAATGTGAATTAACCCATAAATATAGGGCCAGGCGAGTAATTATCTGAAAATTCAGGGGAATTCGTCGCTCGTCAACTCTTTGACTGGTCTACTGTGTTCTTCCTTTGGCCTTTGCTTCTTCGATTCTGAGAAGAAGCTAAAACCCTAGCAATGGCAGTGACGCAGCTCCCCCGACCGCCGGAGGTCTACAAGCTTCCTCAGTACAAGTACGTCGACGCCGTACGATGGCTCCCGCCCATCTCCGCCCTTGACCGCCACGCGGTCCTCGCGCTTTTCGACTCCGACGGCGGCTCATCCACCGTCGAAATCCACTCCCTCCTCAACCCCAACCCCGACGCTTCCTCCACAGCAAAAAGCCTCACCACCCTAGCCGCCTGGACTCCTCCCTCGCGAGTTTCCTCCCTGAAGACCACCAATCTCGGACACAGACCCTTCATAGCCGTCTCCACCGTCGATGGTTCGGTCCACGTACTGGCCGCGCAGAATGCTCACTCGCTGGTGGAAATGGGGGCAGCTCCTCGGGTCCACGCGGGTCCAGTGTCCTGCATTGACTTGGTGGAAGGCGGAGCAGAGTGCGTGAGCGTTGGGGAGGACGGAAGGGTGAACCTTGTGAGTCTCGGGGACTCTGGTGTTTCCAGCTTCCGATTCTTCGACTCAAACGGGTTGGTCTCGTACTCAGCGGCGAGGTGGGCTTCGCCGAACGAGTTTGCGACAGGCGGACTCGGGTTTGGGCTGCAGTGGTGGGATCGGAGGAAGCCCGGGGGGCCTGTCTCACAGTTCAAATGTAATTGGTGAGAAAATTTGCTTCGTTTGGACACTTGATTGAACCTTATGTTTTGTTCGGCTTTTCATGATAATCACGAGTTGAATCGTTGATTGATTAGCGTATGGGAGTAGGCTAGGTCTTGACTTGGAAAAGAATCCAGAAGTCAAGTCAAGTTCGGAACTTCAGATATCGGATGTATTATGATGCATTCGAGTTTGCTTGGAAAGAGTGAAATGGGCTGACTCCTCATTGTTGTTAGGCATTGTTTTGAATATTTCAGTAGTATTATCCAATTATTTGTGATTCATTCCATGTTATGGGTAGCCTTTGGTGATTTTAATGTTGAATCTGTCGACACAATGTGATTAGTGATATCATTTTTCATTCAAATGTCGGTACCATATAAGGTGAAGTTCGTGTATAAATGTTTCAGGACTCAAGGAAGAGCATCTGGGATTGTACATTCCATAGATATCCATCCATCACGAAAGCACACTTGTCTGGTGAGGAAGACTTCTGCTCCCGTGCTCCATTTTTCCATCAACCTCATCCTGCTCAAAATGGAAAGAAATATTCAAATTGCTAACAATTTGGATCCTCCTGGTCTCCCTTGTCCCATGTTTGAAATGTCCCACAGTTATATTTCTCTCGTGTATAGGCATGCGAAAGGAGATGTTTCTTGGTATGATGCTGAGAAATCATTCTCATTTTTTTTTTGGCTTTTCTTGCATAAAAGAAAAATGAAGGAAGAAGGTGAAAATAAATGTGAACTCTTGAGTGTTTTACGATGAAACAGGGATCTCATTCCTTAAGAAAAGAAAAATGAGCTGGAAACCTTATCCCATTTTCCACGATCAAGTCGGCCTATTTTCATATTCTTTTGGAATAGAGCCCAAGCTCCTTATGCTACTGAGTGATTAACTCTGGGTGGTATCAATGTATCATGAACAACCTTTAAGAGCATCGAATAACAGGTTTTATTGGCATAAATTATAGGCAGGAGGTTCGTCAGGTACCATATTTGCTTGGGACCTGAGGTGGCAGCAACAACCAATCATTCTCTCTGGGGTCGTGATGGGCGATGGATCAAAGCATTCAGTTTCGGATAGTAGTGAGGTTTGGGAGGTCCAATATGATCGCGATGTTAAGTCTTCAAACGCCAGCAACTTCTCCTCTTCCTCACGGATGTTGCCCGTCATGATGTGCTCGGAAGATGGGATTCTCGCTGTTGTTGAGGAAGGTATGAATCTTACTATAGTCCTCAACTGGTTAACTACAAAACTTCTTTTCTCATTAGGAATATTTTCATGGCCTCTTTTGTTAAAGAGAACTGAGAACCTGTTTGGCAAGATTAAAGATTGTGAAAAGAATTGCCTGATTGTATGAAATATACAGTAGAATGAAAAGCACTTACCGAAAGTTTTGTTGAACAAAATGGAAAATGGGAAACATTTTCAACCGACGGCTCTATAGACTAATCAGACATTTGTAATCAAACCACAGATGAAGAACCCGTGGAGCTCTTAGCCGAACCTTGTGCCATTAACAGCTTTGACATTGACAAACAGAACCCATCAGTAAGTACAGGGCTCCCTGAACTTCTCCTAACTCCTAAGGGAACTCTATTTCTCTTCCCCTCTTCATCTTCTTCTGAACTTTTAGTATATTTCAGCTCTGTGACTCATACCTATCTTCTGCTATGCAGGATGTGATTTGTAGTTTAGAATGGGAATCTGTGGCCATCTTGACGAGGCCATGAATGGCCGTCAAATCCAAGCAATGCGATAAGTCCAATGTCTACTCTCATGTATACAAAGCAATACCAGCTTTCCAATGATTTTGAAGTCGGAGCCAATGAGTAATATTGGGTCAGTGTCCGTGCACCTGATGTTAGGCCAACCCCTTCTCTTTGTTATCGAGTTATGGAAAGGAAAGCAATGGCGAAGCAAACCGGGGGGGAGCAAGTTCTGCTACTCGATTGAAGTGAATTTGTGTGGTATATGGTGAGGAGAAATGTGACTGATTTCGAGGTTTAATGTTTCCGATTGTATGATCCACTGTTTGAGGAGCTTATTGAGGAGGGGATGAATTGGGAAAGAGAAATTTTCCAATGCTCTTTTACTTCATGTGTTTTTTAGGCAAATTAAGTTAAAAAAGAAAAAAGACAATAAAGTATAAAGTAAAAATTAAAATCAGTAAAAATGGAAATTAAGAACTTATAGAAACAGAGTTTCTACAAATCGTGCAAAAGAAAAAGAAAAAAATAAATTGAAGGAAATTATCCATTGAAAAGAAAGGTCGGGGAAGCTGTCAAAGGCGGATTTCCACAAATAGCCCCGAATCAGACGGTTTAAGAGTGCGCCAGCCGAGGGCCACTTTCGTCACTTTGGGAAGTACCGGTCAACCTCCCGCACGTACGGACACGGCGTCCGGCACGTGCGCCCGCCTTTGGAATTTCATTCATCATTCCGACAACGTGGAGTTCGATTGGGTCCATTCTAGGGTTCGTCTTTTGTCCGATTTGTTTCTCCTCCTTGCGATCCGCGTCCCTCGATTGTGGATTCCTCGTTTGCCGTTGAAATTCGTCGCCGGAGGAGCTGAATCGATGGTGCAGTTGATGACATCGAGCGATTCGGGGATCGTGGATCGTGGGGCGGCGGGGTGCAAGGAGAAGCCGCCGGTTAAGCTCGAGATCTCGGAGGATTTCACTGAGGAGGAGCACGGCCCTCTCAGTAAGCGATCGAAGACGTCTTCCAGCTTGGATCAGGTAGGCCATGTTTCTTGCCCTCACGGATCACGTGGTGGCGTAAGTCAATGCCGCGAAGCAATAATTTGGCCATGATTATTCTGTTCATTCGTGGAGAATAATTATGTTCCAGTTTAGCTTCTGGAGGGGTTTGCCAAGTGAACCAAGAAGAACGCGAAAATGGATAGTTTTTAACCTGATAATAATTGCCTTGAATTGGTGCATTTCGTGCTCGAGTATATGATGATTTCTAGTTGCATTAAATATCTGTAAAACTCGACACTTGATAGACATGCCTGCATCACGGTGGTTGGAATTGTAAAAGGAGAAATTTAGCGAACTAAAGTACGGTGTACATGATTTGCCGCTGAGGAAGTTTTATTATGATCTAACAGTAGATGTATTAGAGGGTATTGAAAGTCGAAATCTGGAGTCATTTTTAATTGGCGCTGAAATAAATACGGAACCATACAGGAGTCAGAGGAATAGAAATCTTGGATAAATATTAAAGTTAATTTGTTCTTTTTATAAAAGATTTAACTTTTTCAAGAGTACAATTCTATTTGATATGAAATTTCCATAGCTGGAGAGCTCTCTCAATGATTTTTGTGGCGAGAGGTACCGATGCTATGTTAAAGCTGCCATAATCAAATCACTGTAATATTCATTAGATGATGTCAAATCCACGTTTACAGATTTAACCAGGACACGACTAAGCATAGCTTCTGTTTGAAGTCATGTACTTTGTAAAAATTTATTCTGCACATTCCAAGCAATTGATGGTATAAGCTTTTGTTACAACTGTAATTGCATTTGTTCTAGTGTAGTCATGCCCAAATCTAAACTAGCTCTAATCCTTAATCCTTAAGTACCAAGAGTCCTCTGTTACTTGAGTCTTTTTTGGTGGTAATTGGGTTCATATTGCTCTCAGCAATCGGGTGCGGGTGCCAATGCATTTCCTCTGCCGGCTTCCGAGTACAATCCGCTCGATGAACCCAGCCCTTTGGGTCTGCGATTGAGGAAAAGTCCATCACTGCTGGATTTGATTCAAATGAGGCTTTCTCAAGCAAATTCTGCTGATTCAGAAGTTGCACAGCCTGACGATGATACCAGTGCTGGGACTAAGAAGAGCTCTGCTCCTTTGAGCATGAATGCAGACAAGATGAAAGCTTCAAATTTCCCCGCTTCACTTTTGAGGATTGGGAAGTGGGAGGTAGCATTTTGACCTTTGTTTATCTTATTACAATAAGTCAGTAAGGATGATCCATAGTTGGTATCTAAAACATTTTCTGTTCGGTTCAGTATAAATCAAGATATGAAGGTGACTTGGTGGCCAAGTGTTACTTTGCAAAGCATAAGCTTGTATGGGAAGTCCTTGAAGGTGGTTTAAAGAGTAAAATAGAAATTCAGTGGTCAGACATTATGGCTCTGAAGGCAAATTGCCCTGAGAATGGACTGAGTACCTTGAATGTTGTGGTAACCATCTCTCTCTCTCTCCACCCAAACACACCCCCACCCCCCCCCCCCCCCCCCCCTAGCCGTGGGGTTTTTTGAAATGATAGTTGTCCTGTTTGTTCTGCAGCTTGCTAGGCAGCCCCTTTTCTTCCGTGAAACCAATCCGCAACCTAGGAAGCATACCTTGTGGCAGGCTACTGCTGATTTCACTGATGGACAAGCTAGTTTACATAGGTAACATGCCTCGAATCTTTTGGGAATTGGCAACTTTGTTCCTTCATTTTCCTCTTCCATGAACAGCTGTTACTGGGTTTTAAGTTTTGATCGTTAAAATTTTACTCTAGCAAAGAATAATTTGTCTGTAGTCTATATATGTACTGGTCCTGACCGGAGTTCATACCAGTCCATTTTCTGAATAATAAGATACTTATTAGATTTTCCACTCGGTGTGGAAGTCTTTTAAGTTTATTATTCTCTTACATACTTAGAAGATGGATCTTTTTTTTTCTTTTTTCAAGTTTATTCTCTTACATACTTGGAAGGTGTTTTTGATTGACTTTATGAATTGGTGATGTTGATTGAACGTTCTTGTTCTGTGTGTATGCTCTGTAGGCAACATTTTCTGCAGTGTCCACAAGGGCTTTTGAGCAAACACTTTGAGAAGCTAATCCAGTGTGACATGCGACTCAACTTCTTAAGTCATCAACCTGATATAATTTTGGATTCACCTTTCTTTGAGGCACGACCTGGGTTCAATGATCCTGAAGATTCGAAAAGCCATAGTTTTGGTAAGGAGAATGATAAGGCCTCCATGTCACCTAGCTTCTTTATATCGCCTGTTGCTGAGTCATCATCCCTTAAGATTGAGCAGCAGCAATCTCTTTCTACCCCATCAGTGAATAAGGCACCAGAAGCACCCTCACCCAGTTCAGGTACTATAACTGACTTTAGCCATTGCATTTGTCGTGGTAATCTGGGAGGATTTCCAGGGTTCGTAGTTTTAGATGATATATCTCATATCAAACGATTTTGTAAAAGTAGATTGCTTAATTTATGCAAGTTTCTTGGCAATTCTCATTTGAACGTTATTTTTAATAGTTTATTTTTCATCTTTCAATTCTTATTATGCTGGTGGATTTACGATTATCTTCTTCTGTCAGTGATAGACAGTTGCGCCATAGAAGGAAATGGAAGTAGTGAGTCAGCAGGCTCAAGGAGACTGCAAAATTGGGATCAAATAAAAGTGCCAGGGCTTCATCCCTCAATCTCCATGAGCGACCTTGTGAACCACCTAGGACAGTGTCTTAATGAACAGATAGCGTCCGATCCCTCCTCCACAGGTGCCTCGGAGTGCCAAGAAATACTGCAAGATATTGCACAGTACCTTCTCAGCGACACGCAATCCGCTGCAGCTTCAGACGAGAAGTCCCTCATGGCCAGGGTCAATTCTCTGTGTTGCCTATTGCAGAAGGACTCAGCTGTTCAGGATCTCCCTGAAAATGGGGTTGATTTTAGCATTGATATTGAGGCTAGGACTGATGTCGGGGGTTCTGAAGTGGATGTAAACAATCGGTCAGGATGCAATAAGCAGCCAATGGGCATGTCGAGGAAGGATTCTCTTGGCGATCTCCTGCTTCATCTTCCTAGAATCGCATCCCTACCAAAATTCCTCTTTGACATTTCCGAAGATGACAGTGAGAATCACTCCAGATAGTAGTGTTTTAAGTTAAGAATAGTGTTTGTAAATGTAAATCCTCCCTGTCAGTTGTGAATGATAAGGTGCGACTTCTCCTCATAGACAGATATATGATCTCCATGTAATCGTTTCTCAGCTGTAGCGTTGGGGTTCAGAAAACGGCATTGAGGAAGGGTACCGACAATTGTTCCCTCCCCTGTAAGAAAATTCGTGCTATAACTTGATGTTGCTTGTATCGGGCGATGTTCATCCATTTTCTGCATCGTATAAAGATTTATCCATGCTTTTAACCACGGCATAAAGAAATAGATGGCAGAGTATGAACAGTAAAAGGTTAAGGTTTGGGGTCATATTAACAGTTCGTGGGAGTCAGTGAAGAGTTTGATTTTATTTACAAAGTGCAGGGAGCAAATTCAAATTAAGTCATCACCTATACATTAGAAATAACTTGAGTTCAACTCCCACTGCGTGGAAATATCTCGCCTGCACTTTCCATCATATCTTCCCTTCTCTTTCCATATGTACACTTAATTGTTCTTCCATCATGTCTCTACATCTGCCCCACAAAAGCAGCGATGGGATCAGGAAGCAGGCAGGGAATGAATAGCAGGGTCGGGTAGCATTGCTACAGTTACTATGAAGAACTCGCAGCCCACAGGAAGCCCGTAGGGAGTCGAACCAGAACATGATCCAGACGAGTCGGTTCCTTGCTCAGCAGATGTGCTTTCAGTTAGTTCGACCTTACTGGGGTCAGCCCAGTATGGGTTCGATGGCAGACCCATGGGCTTGGCAACCTGGCGCTCAATGTGAACTATCTGGCCCACGATATACGCGGGCCGAGCCGGGCGGCGATCGGCAAATAGGGCCACGGACTCGGAGGAAAGGTAATAGTTCGGGCAGTTCCGAGATATGGCCTCGTAGTGGCCGTTTGAGTTGAGAATAAAGGCAGCTCTCTCGTGGACTTCAAGGCGACCAAACGATATCTTCTCCTTGTTTGCCTGTGGAGAAAATCGCAAATCCCAAAATAAGATCAAATGAAGCATTTACCAATTTGTTTTCTTTCTCAACATTGAGTCCAAAAATTGTTCTCAAGTTTCTTACTGGAATATACCTGAGACTGGAAATGACAAGTCGGAAAAACATAACTTGATGCTGAAACAATGCTGGGAAGATAAAATTTACCTGCTTCTCCAGTTGAAGCTTTTTATACATTGTCTTAATTAGCTCCTCCTTCTCCTCGAACTCCTTCCTCAGCTTCTCATTTGCAGCCTCAAGTTTTGGGACGTTATCAAGCAACTCTAAGCGGTGCTTTGATAAGAAGCTGACTCTTTCGGCAAGGACTCCCATGCACTTCCTGAACTCGGCCATGCCATCATCTTCATTCTCATTCAAGGAACTGAAATTTTTCCATCATAAAACAATGGAAACACCATTTGAATAATCATTAAATTGACAGAAAAAGAGCAGAAGAGTCAAGTCCAAAAAAATATATATTCATCCTTAATTTTTCACGAATTGGTCAATCGACCACGTTAAATTACTTCAAAGACCACGGATGGCATAGGAAATATGGCGGTTTGCCTAAATAAGAAAAAAGCAGGATTGCATTCTACAGGGAGGAATACTAATAATTTCCCATAAATCTTCTAGAATCAATGTGCTTGGGAAGAGAAACTCACTTGGTCAGGGATTGAGCTAGGGCACGCAGTGAGTCAGGAAAGCCCGCCACACTGCCGGGACCATACACACAGGCACGGAGCCTTTCGAAGAGACCACGCATCTTCACAGCAGATGCTCGAAGTGCACTGTATTCCGAGGCCCTCCGTTCAGCCGCACAAAGATGGGTTTGGGCTTCCTCTCTTGCCTCATGCAAGCAGTTCTCAAGGTGTGCACAGTTCATCTAAACAAAAAGGAAAGAATTATGATGTCATTGTCAAAGCAGTAATTTCACATTTCAAAATCTTTCTTCATGCAAAACCAAAAGCATTAGGGAATCTTAACATGGAAAACATGCAGAAAAAAAATTTCTTACATATTGAATCAATCATAAGAGGTAATTGCTCGGGTTTTAGGTCCCATAAAATTAATGTAGAGCCAACCACCACCATTGATCAAGATCAAAGAATGTTTTAGACATCTAAATAAGAATTTTGCAAACATTGGGTTGTAGAAGACCTAGCTTCGGGCCATGTGAGCCTGTCCAATAGCAATATTACAGAAGACTATGAAATAGCAAACTCAGAACAGGTATAAATACCGAACTCAGAACAGGTATTATCCATGCACAAAGCAAAAACTTCTTGATGGGAAAAGCAATACTAAAGAAATTGGTGAAAGTGGAAAAGCACCTGAGACTCATCAAGGAGCTTCTGTCTAGCTTCCAGTTCCCTGCTAAGCATGGCATTTTCCTCCATAGCAGCCTTCAGTTTGGTCTCAATTTCTGATAACTCATTCGACCTTTCAACCAGAAGGATGCGCAATTCTGTCACGAGATCATCACTACCTTTAACAGCCAAACATGTCTCAGCAGTAGAGCTGTTTCCTAAAGACATGCCCAATACTCCCGATTTTTCTTCCTTCCCGTCCTTATGAACTCCCTGTGCTTCCTCTTCTTCCTTATCAACCCCGTGAGCCATCTCTTCACGGTGGGTTTCAATCATAGAAGAATCCAAATGATGCTGAAGAATCCCGGACGAATCCATCATATTCTCATCTCCTCCCTCCCGAGGTCTGTTGCTTGGTTGTTCCCTTGTAAGCATCCCAAGCTTCGTGTCAAAGTTATTTGAAATGCATGAGACCTCATCCATGGACTCAGATGCCCGAGAAAAGCCCAACCCTGGGCCTTCCTGGCTGTTATCCTCAACTTTTGCCCCTCCTGGAGCATCCAAGTTCGTAGCATCCTTGCTTGATGAGAGCTTTTGCTCTAACAATGTCTGCTCAAGTTCCTTAATCCTCTCCTCATAGGACTCACACTGCCTTTGCTTATCCCTAAGCATCAACTGGAGCTTTTTCTCATTTTCATCTTTCAGACGCAAAGCTTCGGCTGTCCTCTCTGTAACATCCTTCAATGCTTTGTCCCGTTGACTCTCGTCCATAGTCTCATACTCTAGCTCATTGTGGAGCAAACAGATCTGGGCAATCTTGGACGCAAGCTCAGCCTTCAACATTGTATTCTCAACTTCATTTTTTGTGGTCCCTGCGATATCCACCAATTCACTCATATCAAGTAAATCCACTGAAGAAGAAGTAGAATCTCTCATGTCCTCTGGGGCAAACTCCTTTGGCCAGCCCGCCAAATACTCGGGAGCATACCGATCAATATCAGAGACATCAATATCAAGCAAGTCAGCATCAAAGGGAGCAACATTGACATCGCATTGGCTTGGCATATCAGACAATCCCATTGATACTAAAACATCTCGGGGCAAGTACGATCCCTGGGCTTTCAGGAACTCCTCACGCCTCCTGACCTCAACCTCCCTCCTTGCAGTAAGCCTCTCCGCCAATTGCCCTGCCATGCCCATATAGAGCTTCATGGAGGAACGCCTCCGGACCACTTCAGCTAGGCAAGCCCGGTATGCAGGCCCAAGCCCACGGACCAGCCTGAGGTCCATAAACAGGTCATCTTGTCTTACCATCGCCTCCCGGAACACGGGGAACTGCAACTTCACGTCTTTAATGACATAAGAAGCATACGTTACTCTCTGAATATAAGTGTGGAGGAATGAGCTCATCTCATTCTTTCTGTCCCTGCAGAGCTCGAGCAGCTTAAGAATTGACCGGTCACATGAGATCATCCTGGGGAGGTGGTTCTTATCATGGACTTCATACATAGGTCCAAGGGCAGAGACAGCATCATGGGGACGGAGGGAAGAGGACAGCTGTTGTGGTGATACACAATCGTCCACAAGCTTCTTCACCGTGTTGACATCTTTGCTGCAAATGAAAACTCTAATATTAGATAGTCAAAACTCATAGAAACAGTCAAAAATTTAGAAAGGCTATCATCATAATATATTGACATAAAAATTTGGCATGCCTTTCCTCAGAATGAGTAACTTAACATAATTGGCAAGCTAGCGTTTCTAAGAATCATACTCTTACTTATCATGAATAACTATCACAAGAAGATTCCGCCCCTAAAAAAAATAAAAACAGAAAGACCTGGGGAACAACAGTACCTCTAGTGTAGAAGTATGCCCAATTCACAAGAAGAGGTCATTGACCAGTACTACAATCTACTCCTGTATGATACTGATTATTTCTCAACTGTCGAAATAATTGCCGGTCTCTCTTGCGTAAACCAAAATACAAACATCTCAAATACGACACAATTTTACTCAAGTATAAACTTCTGCATTATACTAATACTTAGCAGACTTGGGAGGGTCCATCATTGTATATTTTTGGAGTAAGTATAACCTTCTTATTCTTCCATCATACTTTGCTTCTTCCATTCCTCAATCTTAAACTTATACAAACACTTCCTCTTAGAAACCTTACATGTCAACTTTTCACAACTTTGGACTATCAACAGCTCTTAAGTTCTCTACTAACAAACTAGACAACATATTGTGAGAACATCATAACAAAGCACTAGCATGTATGACACAGAACCAGTCAAAATAATACACTATACAAGTCCTTAATGAACAAACACATTAATAGCAGCATCACTTTCAAACATAAAGGGAACTCATATAGCAGGTATTGGACAACTAGCAGTTTGCCTTTGGTGCCGAACCATCATCCTGGATCCTGTTGTGGACTTCCTATTTTAGATACTCAGTGATTAAAAATATATGCATCTAGCAAAATTAGAAACAAGAAAACCTGCTAAAAACAAGTATGCATTTTGAGAGAGAACCTACCTCAATGACTGCATTATACTCCTTTGCTCATTTATATAACGCTGGTGCTCCTTAACCATCCTCTCCAAGTTCCTAACGGACAGAGATGCCTTACCACCGAACAAGTCCTCAACCTTTCGCTTAACATCCCCAAACATCTGCTTAAACTGTAAAACCTTATTCTCAAACTGCCGATGAGAACTTTTACAATTCTCTTCCAACCTCCGCAGCTCCTCCTCCTTGAGAAAATCCAGCAAGCACTTTCTCGAATCCTTCTGTAAATTGGGGTGAAGCTTTATGGACCTCAACCTCTCAAGGTCCCGCTCGAAGTTCACTAAAAGATCAGAGTGGGCCCTCTTTTGCTGCACATACCTCTTCATGAAGTCCGTGTAATTTTGGTTGATCACTTTATAGTACTGCTCCAGATTAGTCCTAGCAACCTCAATTGCGCTCTCCTGAACCTTAATCTCTGTCAGGAACCGTTCGCACATCTCGTAGACTTTATAAGTTCGAGTATAGACCGAGTTTCCGCACTGGAAATGGTACCTAAATTGCTGCTCATAGGAGGGCAGCGCCTTCATTGCTGGGTCAGGAGAGTCACCCAATGGGTGGGGATGACTTGACGAAGATGGGGTAGGTGGGTCAGCGATCTCGAGAACACAGACTTCCTCTGGAGGCGGAGGTGGAGAGTTGGTCTGGAGCCGAGCTTTGTTAAAAATGAACACTTCTCGACCATCGGAGGGGAGTTTGTAGGCCGAGAGCGGCCGCTGGGGCTCCAGCTTAGTCTCCGCGCAGAGGACGAGTTGTTCATTGGAATTGATCCCTGAGACCGACTCAACGAACCGAACAACAGAATCGACTAGCATCGACCCGGTGCAGTCGAGCTCGAAGGAGCGACCGTTTTCAGCAATGTGAATGAGAAGCTTGCCTTCATAAAATGAGCCTTCAGTTATGCTGGAACTCATTTCGGCGGAGATCCTCAATTTCTCAAGCCCTCCACCGGAATTCTGAATCAACATAACGCAATTATCAGCTCAGGCACAAGTGCTACCTTTAATCCCAATGACTTGAAAAGAAAGCTTCTTCCCAGTAAAATTCTTAAACAGTAACATTGAAGTGATTTCTTATGATGGAAAGTTGGGGCATAAAATCCAACTAACCTGTCAGCTGAAGTTGAAGCAGCTCAGCAATAGAATCCACAAACCCTAGCCCTTGATGGAAACTTCAATTTTTTTAATGAAACCCAGAGAAACCCACCGGGGATTAGACACACAAACTCGGAATTGTCGTCAACCCAGCACCGAAATCAGCAGAAAGAATTGAACTTGGCACTTGAATCCTCCTATAGACCCAATTTCGGAGCAAACCCACCAAGGATTTCCCAAATCAGCCACCATTAAACGCCCAAATAAACAAAAACAGAAGAAATCAAATCCCCCCAAAAACCCCGAAATCGTCAGAATCAGCAAACCCCCAGAAAGCGGAATTAGAGAAGTAAGGAATATACAGAGGAGAGACGCGCAATTAGAACCAAATCAAAAGCTTTGGATTAGTGGATGTTGAGGATTATTCGGTAGAAGAAGAAGGCAATTACGTGAAGAGAAGGATCCAACGTGGGATTTTGTACACGAAAACTCTCTTCCTCTATCTCCCTCCGAACTTTTTTTTATTTTTTTTTTCTCTTTTTTAATATAATAATAATATATGAAGACTCGAGCTTCGTCTTCGTCTTCGTCCTCTTTCACCTTCTCCTTCTTCCTTCCTCAGACTGCTTCTTCTGCTGCTGCTTATTCCATTCTGTCTGTAAACCTATATATTTATACTTTAATCTCAACGGAGAGAGGAATTACAGAGGAAGGAGACGAAAATCACGGAGACGAAGCTTCCACGAGAAGTCGCTATTAGTCTTGGAAGTGAAAGAGAGACTTGTGCGAGCAGATCATCTCCCCCCTCTCCCCCTCTCTCTCCTCTCTTCTCTCTCTCCCAGTCTGACCCCTCATTTGCTTCTACTGCCATTCCTTAGCAGAGTTTATACAATGGGTAACTTATTCTATCTTTTTTTTTTAATTATTAATTGTTGATTACGAGAAAATAAATTTTGCACATTTTATTAATGTCAAAACGAATTCTATTTGTTTTTATATAAATAAATGCACCAATTATTGGTTTGATATCAATGTCACACGGCGCCAATTCCTTCTTTAATTTTAACGAGATTTGTTTGACATGTATTTCGGTACTACATGACTCAAAGTGATTGACGCTCGAAAAGGTTTTTTAAATAAAAATATATTTTAAGATTTAAAAAAAGATATAAAAAACCTTGGGAGGTGGCTGGAGTTGGGATCTCGTTAATGGGTACAACCTCTCAATTATAATTGACGATGCATTCAGTGGTCATCGGCCGCGGCCACCCTACAAGGGTAGTAGTAGTAGTGGCCTTCGAGGCCCCACTATCCGAATAAACAAAAGAAAAGAGAGAGAAAGGGGTTCTTTCATTTTGATAAGCGGGCTTCTCCATCGACCCCTATTTTCAATAGCAACTCCAACTAGGAGTGGTCCGCCGACAAGGCTCGCACCGCTAGACCCTTCCCCTTTTCCTCTCTAGGGTTGCCTCCTCATGGTTTTTGAATTTTTTTCCTCTTTCTTAAAATTTTTCATTATAATGTTTTATTAAAAAAGATTTTGAGCCACACTCGTCTAACTACCACGAGCTGTGTGGAAAAGTGAAGCGTCATGTCAATAAATATCATTAAAATTTATGAGGACATTGATTTCGTGTTAACATTGATACCAAATCAACAGTCGGTATAATTTATAAATGAAAATAGTTCATGCTAATTGTTGGAGAAATCGACTTAATCGATCAACAAAATAGAGAGAAAAGAAGAAGAGAAGATACACACACGAAGTTTACTTGGTAAAACCCCCTCAACTGATGTGATCAAGAGGTAACATCAACAGACAAATGAAACCCTAACCTTGGATACAGAGGTCTCAATCTCGCACGCTCTCCCTAATAGGTCTTAGATGTGTTACAGAGCAATTAAGGTTAAAAAGATGTGCTTTAGGTCGGCTTTAAGTGACTTAAACCGAAGAAACAATTCGGATTGCGAAACAGAGCTCGGGTGAAAAATTGTCTGGACATGTACAAACATTTGCGACCTGCTGTACGAGACGGCTGCACAACAGCTACTCGAAGCAAAAAATGATATCTTCATGTCTTCTCCTTGATCTTTACTCGTTCCAATGAGTGCCCATGACTTTGAAATGTTTGCAAAACATCGAAAATGCAAGGCACACACCAATACTAATATTGATAAAAAGTGCAGAATTCTGATTTTTCATATTACTAGCAAGAAGGGACGTGCGTTGCACATGAAGATCTTATTTTTTTCGGTGTAAACCTTAGTATCCGGATGTCCAATTTGAGTTCCGACTAATTTAGTAGAGCCGGGTCGAGTCAGCTTACTAAAAGGTAAAACTCTCACAGCGTTGATTTTCTACGTTCATAAGGATGACGATCTTATTTTAAATCATATAAATGTTAACTTAAATATAGGGAATATTAGTGATGCTTTACTTAACCCAAAAAAGAAAAATTATTTGGTTTTCACTGTAAAAAATTAAATGATTATTTCCCTTGTCGGAGGAAGAAAATGTCAGTGGAAAGTGCACTAAATTATATTTGTTTCGTTCTTCTTCCGTTATTGCTCGAGGGGTGAAAAATGACTTAAGATGCGCAGCATCAAGGGGAACGAACCTCTATTTTTTTCAGTAATGTGAAGGCACCGTTCAGAGGTATAAAAAAGGCCATTTTATTTCATGTGCAAGGAATAGAGATTGGATGCAATTTTATAATTAGGTGGGTATTTGTGAAAACAAATTGTAAAGAAACACAACGAGAGACCCACACTTTTGTATTTAGTAATTAGTAATTATAGGGGTGTAGAAGTACAATTATAATATTACTAGTTTTTTTATTGTTAATTTGGAGAGAGGATTTATTCATGAAAATATGTGTTTAGAAATGAGGCGATCAATGTAAATAGCTTAATCTATGTGAAAAGGCACGGGCAGTTATATGTTAGCGATTTATAATTGAGTGAAATGATAGGGGATATAAATGCATATTTTTAAAAGTTGGAAAGGCATTTTGAAAAAATAAATGTGGAGAAACACCGTAATGAGTTTCACATTTTTATATATGTAATAGATTTTATATATGTAATAGACTAACACTTTTTTTTAATATTTAGAAGTAAAAGTAAGGACCCCATAGGAAAAGTCCAATTTGAGCTATAATAGCACTATAATCAAAGAATCCAAACTCGTTACCGTAACTTGAATGAGGAATACGCTTTATATACCATCTATGCTATAATGTATTTATTATATATATATATATATATATATATTCTAGACTATTTATATGAGAGATACAAAGTAATTTATCTTTAAAAATACAGCCTTTACACCGGGGATATAATAGTAAAATATTTAAAATTATGAATAATAGAATTTAATAATTGATTATTAAGTAAAAACACTTTTTTATTATAAGGGAGACATGTGAATTTGGTACAATGAAATAAAAATCATAATAGCTAATAAATGGTACAAATAGTCTCACTGGATATCAAACCTGCAACATCTTAGTAAAAATAATTTGTGCAACTTATTAAATATCTATATCTAATTATAAAAGCGAAATATCAAACAATGCCATCTGGGATGTAACTAGCTCATGATTGAATGACTCTTGAAGTTCTCACTAATCACAATGCGAAAAATGGTGTAATATTATTAAGCCACATCATCATCAAGAAACTCTAAAAATTCTTCAGTTACAGAAAATAAAAAGTCATCTAATATAGTTTTAACAATAAAATTTTTAAAAAATAATTATATATTTATATATGTTATTAGCATGTTCACATAAACAAAGCACAAACTTTTATACCCTACGAACTACGGAAATCCAATTCTTTTGGAAGCACAAAAATATTCAGTTAACTATTTTATAGTATATCATCAACCTATTTGAGAATCAAAGTTAAGAACTTTAATTGAAATAGGATTAATAAGAAGTAAACCATAGCTAAGAGATGAACTTTGTTAATGCAATCATAGACAAATCTTTGTTAGTCGTGAACATTTTACTATCATCTATAAACTTATGCTATAAGTGGTCAATCATCTTTTTAATATTAGCTTGCGCATATGGGCAATCCATACATCTAGTATATAATAATTACATTATGTCCACCACTGAACGAATGCCACACGGGTTATTTTTGTAATTTCGGACCCAAAATAATTACATATGGATGTCATTTTAGTTAGCTAGAGCTAGTTTCTTTAATTACGAATGAGCGCATGAGTCTAAAAGGTCATTGAAAAAGGCATCTAAAGGAACAGGAAACCTTTCAGTTACAAATTGGAGATGAATGAGACTACAATATATCACCTCTCTCTACCATTTAATGTTATAGTAGATGAACCTTTCTCAATTGCACAATGCCTACTTGATTCCTATTTCCATATCAGAAATTCTTGCATGGGACACTATAATGTCCCATGATGGGACACATTTTTTTTATGCTTGAAGTATTATATTTTGACCCGCAGCTTATTTAATCTCGTTACAATATCATTGGGTCATATTTCAAGACAATTAAATATGTTAGACTGATGATGTGTCGCATTTAGATGCCGACACATGTCACAATTACGATCCGATCCGAAATTTTTGAACTGAACAGTTTTCAAGATAATCGGTTTAGTAGAAGGCGGTTCATAATTAAATCGGCTCGGATATATAGAACTGATTTGTAGACTCAGTTTAAACATTTAGCTATTCATATGAAAAACTATCGTTGGCCATGGCTTCCATCATCACCAGAGAATAGAGAGAGGGACTTAGATTTTCATTGGAGAATTACAACTGAATGAAACAATACATAATTCCATGAATCGAACGAATAAATTTAGTCATCTTATGATTTAGTTTCATGAATGGTTTATGTTTGGCCATGCTCGTACGTGCTAACGACGACCATTGGTAGTCGCCTTGTCGTGCAGTTGGACGAAGATTGGAATTCGACGAACACGGCCCGGTTGGATGCAAATTCATTATACGGCAACAAGATTGTAGAAAGGAAATGAGATTGTTGCAATAACTGTCGACATATTTTAAAGATGTTGGACGCCATCGTCGGTGGCCACTTTCGGTGAACAAATGATTGCCTTTTTTTTTTTAGTTGTCCATAAAAAAAAAGTTGTGAAAAAATAACTTCTCCAATTTAACTTCCTTAAAATAAGGAACGGTAGTTTTTTTATGGGGATCACTATCCTTAAAATTATGTAATTAAAACAAAGTAAAAAAATTTAGAAAAAAGTAAAAAAAAATTGAAAAACACGATTCCTATAAACTGCCATTTTAGAATTACTCATTGCTATCTCTTTATCTAGAATTGCTCAAGCAGATTGAAGAATTGGTCAAGGCCAATATGAAGCTGTCAGTTTTTCATCCGGGTCCTACGAATTGCCCTAGCAAATAACATAATTTGCTAGAGTCAATGTATAAACTCGAGTTTAGCTGTTTTTCATCAGGGTCTTTATAATGGCTTAAGCGGATTAAAGAATTAGCCAAGGCCAATATATAATGAAACGCCGTCCACTTTGGTTATGAGAAATTTTGTAATTCCACTAGCAATGCTAATTATACATTTATAATATATTCCTTGTAAATATGACTGCGGTTCGTACGTAATTAAGCGGTTAAGGGTCCGTGAAGACCGACTTTGGAATGACACCAATTACTTCAAGGTAATATCACATCTCTATAATGAATTTTAGAAGATATGAGAGTATGAATATGTGTTGCTAAGACAGCAAGTTGTTTTTTTCTTCAGGATATGGCTAAATATCGGCTCTCCTTATTGTGGAAGCTTTTACATTAAAAAAAAAAAGCAGCATTAAAAGAAATGAACTTTCAACGGATGAATGAACGTCCGATATTACAAAATTGATGTGAGCGCCTCCATCAGAATGGGTCATTTTATTGTACATTGCAATGAATTATACGTTAGGTTTGAGAAGATATGTAAAGAAGAAACGAGGTGGAGCTAATTCTGTCAATGTTCCTCTCTGTTGTTGGATTCTTTCGGACATCTTATTTAAAGTGTTTTTAACGTATCCAATAATAGCCTAGTCGAACTATATAATTTGCCCGAGCAGATTCATGTGTAGGGGAGCAACATGAGCCAATTATATAGTTAACTTGAGCCAATTACCATGACCATGACCACTACCGCGCCCATGACCATGCCCGTGACTGTGGCCATGATCGTCTCCGTGACTGTGCCTATGATCGAGCCAATTCATGTGTAGCGGACAAAAGGAACAAAAAACTCTCAGGCCAACAATATAATTAAGTCAACCTAATTCATGTGTTGTGGACAAGGAACAACAAGCGGATTAAAGAAATCGGTCAAGCCCAATATATAAATACACACAAACATATCAGTTTGAATTGCTGAACCGGATTATAGGATTGGCCAAGGCCAATAAATGAATATACGGGAAAAAAAATGTGTGTAAGGAACAACAAGACTGCCAAAACATAAAGAACGTAAATAAAGTAGAACTCCAGTCACTGTTTGAAACTGAAAAGAACACAATACTTCATATAAAAGTTCGTTACAAGTCTGTCGGTCCTACAAATTAAATCACCAATTTTCTGCATATGTTGGTCGGGTTCAAACCTTAGCTCCCCCTCGAACACTGCATGTTGAGCAAAAAAATTCATCTAGTGAGCAAGCACTGCATATGCCACAAGTCACCCATAGTTCGCCCGAACGTAATGTGGATGTTAGTCTGGGCGAATAGTACAAAATATTTTTAGAAAGAAAAATTAAATCAATAAACGAATGAAATATTCTTGAAAAATATTAATTCACTAGAAAAATATCCCTTAATAATCGGGAATAAAATAAGGAAATCATCGTTGCAAAAAAAAAACTGATCAGAGGTCGAAAAAAAAAAAGGTTAGAAAGATCAATATGGTCAGCCATCGGGGAACTCTCCGAGAATATTACGAAAAGCTTTGGGCCATGGTGCGGTTTGATGAAGTAAAGCAAAATATGTCGATAGGAATTGGCCATTATAATCCAAACCAGTTTTCCGTCGCAACTGCAGGACGTCCGCCAGAGGGAGCTGTTCATATCAAATGCATCACGAAATTGAAGATGGAGTTGAAGTTTCAATTCCTGTGAATAAATTTTTTAACTAAATATAAGGAGATGAGAAAACCGGTTGTTTGTGATAGAAATTTGATGATCCAAAAGGCAGAAGCCTTTGTATCAATTGCTAGATGATCGAACATGGTGATAGGAATTGAAAACTATAGAATGAAGGGATAAAAGACCTTGAAAAACTGGTTAGAAAATGATATAATGAACCACTAAAAACTTGAACAAATCGGTTTAATAAATAATACCAAATCAGAGTTGCAAAAAACTGGTCTACCGATTCGGTTTTAATTCGATTAATTAGGATCGGGTTGTGTCCATTACCGGATTCCATGTTGGCTGCATGTGGATACAATGATTTGATTGGGCGACTTGTCGGACGAGGGAGGGACAAGTACAAACTATTGTGGGTAAAAACCATGAAATTAATAGTTGAAGGACTACAATTTGATGGGCAAAATGTGTAAATTGTAAATGTCCAAGATTTTATATTGAACCATCTAATGGATATGATTAGAGTCTCACCTTGAGACATTATTTAGTGTTCTGCTCTAGAAGCAAGCTTTCCACGTATATAAAAGGTAATAGTATTTTATTTTCTATTTCAACATTATTTTTAGGTAGATATTTCAACATTATTTTATACCCATCAATTTAAATGGATATATTTCAAATTTTTCTGTATAATTAAATCGAAATTATGGTTATAAGTACCTTACGGAAAACTATGGATATAAATAGCACCTACTACAAAATTAATGAAATAATTCCTTAAAGTTTCACATGCAATAAAAGAAGTTAAATAATATATATATGTATAGCCAAATGTCATAAAGCTACTTATTTTGGAAATTGTTTTACCATGAAAGTAACATCCAAGAAAAAGGAGAAATCACAAATCCAGCATTACCTAAATTGTTTAGTTTGATAAGTCGCTTTTTTATTATACAACTCCCCATATTTCAATATTACCCAAAAAACAATTACCATATTTCAAGCCTTATCAATCCCAGCTCAAGCCTATAAATTGCGACGGTCGATCCTCTCCTACCTTCACCGAAACAAAACAAAGCTCTTTGCTATCATATCTTTCTTTGTACCTTTAGCTCTCTGCCTCTCTGCTCTCTAAGCCTTTTATTGTTACTTTAGCAAACACAAATTCTCTTCCACTTTTGTAAAGAGGTATATGGACTTGTCATGATTTGAAATCAATCAAAGTCGACTTTGCAAACCTCCTTTGCAGACCATTAATAAGTGGAGGGGGGAACTTGTATTCGGAAAGGGTGTTTTTGAGTCGGAAATGAGTGAAATCGTCTAATGAATCACCTTTTTACCTTGCTCTGTGGTACTTCCTTCTTTGTCCTCCTCCTCCACTTAGAATTCTTTTGCAACATAATTGAAATTCTTGTAAGTGTAATGAATTCGCTAAGCACATTGAAAGCGAGTTCGACATTGTTAATACATTGTTAATAGCCCAACTCATAGAGACTCTTTTGTAGTCTGAGAAAATTGTTGCCTAGACACAATAGTAAACTATATGCCGGGATAAATAAGTCTCCTACAAAAGCAGTCTTCACTCCCCAAATGGTAGATTCCTTGGTTCGTTGAATGCCCTATGCTCATCTTTTAATTGTTTATTTACATCATTTATATGCTCCAAATATATCTCCACATCATTATAATATTTGAATTAAAAAAATTAATTTATGGAATACTATGAAATTCATGTCCGTAAAGACAAATAAGTTCTTTTCACCAAAAAAAGACAAATAAGTCTGACATTTATAAAGGGATATTATATTATTATTAGTATTATTTTGATTATGAAAAAAATATTTATTATATGTATACACGTACATATATATTTGTTTTCGGGGAAGGATTATATGTAATGTTTTTATCAGACATTTGTTTTTCCTATTCTATAATAGAATTATGTTTCACGTGCAAAAACACAGTGGTCTATTTTACTACTTAGTAGATAATAAATAAACAAGTTAATGCATTAGTTTCAACGTGCTCCCAGTAGTTTAAAGATTTTCTAAAACTCTCCCTGTAATTTTATATGTTTCAATTTGGTGCTCGTTGTTCACTAAAGGTTGCCTCAATTCAACCTTGATAAGTTGACAATGCATAATATTCCTTCCTACAGTTACAATTTACGAGCTTTCTAAATTTAGAGTTCACTTAAGAGTGTAGTGAAAAATTCTATCTAGGCGATTGGCCTTTGATTTTTAAGAAGCAACAAGTTGTTAGGTGACAATTTTAAGAACTATGGTTTTAATTGAATTCATCAGTTGCACAGGTTATTTTCTGCGGCAATTTTGGCTTGTTAGGTGACAATTTTAAGAACTATGGTTTTAATTGAATTCATCAGGGTTTTAGGGTTTTAGGGTTTTGTTTTTACCCACAATAAAATAAAATAATTCATACAAAGTCAAAGAGTGGGTCTCATTATATCACTTTTTTTTTCACAACAAAACAAAATAACTCATACAAAGTCAAAGAGTGGGCCACATTTATACAGTTCTTTTTTAAAATTAAAATCTAATTTTAAAATTCTACTTTGAAACGAAACACAACATTAATATGTGACTATGAGAATTATTTTTACATATATATTATGTATTCAACTATTAGTTAATCATCTATCTCCCAAACATTTTATTTTAATAAAAAATCAATTAGTTGTGTTTTAGCAATTTTATTTCACTTTTTATGTCAGTCTGAAGTTCGTGAAGAAAGCAAATTAAGCTGTAATTATATCCTTCTCTTTTCTTCCTTTTGTTTCTGTTGGCATTATCGTCTCCTAATTCTCCTGTAGTGTCCCTCTGAGTTCGATGTGTGAGTATAACTTATGATTCCCTTTCATTTTTATGAACACGATATAATTTTGATGACATTACTGTCGTACCATTGCCGTCAATACTACAGGGAGCTGTCGCCTCACGGGCTTCAGAAGTCTCCATCGGAGCTCATGAATCATCAATTAATGATTTAATAAACAACATTGAACGATTATAAGTCAATTGGACGCGTATACGACAACGTCGAGAACAAGATACCAAAGGACAATACAGTGGTTAATTAGTTCACATTATAATCAGAAGATCCACGAGGAAAGGAACTTTTTTTTTTAATTGTCTGTGGTATGAGACTGTTTCGATTGCGAACAAAACCGTTTGATTAGGAAAAGGAAGAAAAGACCCAAAGTAGGAGAAGAAAGAGTGTGGAAATTTCATGGTAGGCCTCATAAAGACTTGGGAATAAGACTCACTGTACGTTATGCATGCACGTGTATGCACTACAAACCCTAGGGCCCATTTCTGTTGCAGTGAAGTTTTTGGCCACGCAAAAGATATATAGGTATATA